>NC_134354.1:193748131-194048131 GCF_048569485.1 Anomaloglossus baeobatrachus | reverse complement strand
CCGGTAAAATCTGAGTATGGGGATTTTGTTGGAATAGAGCATACACACACACCCGCGGCCCTACCACCGGTCGCTTCAGCTGCACACAGCCTGTGTCTCACACCTTCCTCTATTGCTGCACACAGCCTGTGTCTCACACCTTCTTCTATTGCTGCACACAGCCTGTGTCTCACACCCTCTATTGCTGCACACAGCCTGTGTCTCACACCTACTATTGCTGCACACAGCCTGTGTCTCACAACTTCTGTTGCTGCACACAGCCTGTGTCTCACACCTTCTATTGCTGCACACAGCCTGTGTCTCACACCTTCTATTGCTGCACACAGCCTATGTCTCACACCTTCTTCTATTGCTGCACACAGCCTGTGTCTCACACCTTCAATTGCTGCACACAGCTTGTGTCTCACACCTTCTTCTATTGCTGCACACAGCCTGAGTCACACCTTCTATTGCTGCACACAGCCTGTGTCTCACACCTTCTTCTATTGCTGCACACAGCCGGTGTCTCACACCTTATTCTATTGCTGCACACAGCCTGTGTCTCACACCTTCTATTACTGCACACAGCCTGTGTCTCACACCTTCCTCTATTGCTGCACACAGCCTGTGTCTCACACCTTCTTCTATTGTTGCACACTGCCTGTATCTCACACCCTCTATTGCTGCACACAGCCTGTGTCTCACACCTTCCTCTATTGCTGCACACAGCCTGTGTCTCACACCTTCTTCCATTGCTGCACACAGCCTGTGTCTCACACTCTCTATTGCTGCACACAGCCTGTGTCTCACACCTACTATTGCTGCACACAGCCTGTGTCTCACACCTTCTGTTTCTGCACACAGCCTGTGTCTCACACCTTCTTCTATTGCTGCACACAGCCTGTGTCTCACACCTTATTCTATTGCTGCACACAGCCTGTGTCTCACACCTTCTATTGCTGCACACAGCCTGTGTCTCACACCTTCTATTGCTGCACACAGCCTGTGTCTCACACCTTCTTCTATTGTTGCACACTGCCTGTGTCTCACACCCTCTATTGCTGCACACAGCCTGTGTCTCACACCTTCTATTGCTGCACACAGCCTGTGTCTCACACCCTATATTGCTGCACACAGCCTGTGTCTCACACCTTCCTCTATTGCTGCACACAGCCTGTGTCTCACACCTTCTATTGCTGCACACAGGCTGTGTCTCACACCTTCTTCTATTGCTGCACACAGCCTGTGTCTCACACCTTCTTCTATTGCTGCACACAGCCTGTGTCTCACACCTTCTTCTATTGATGCACACAGCCTGTGTCTCACACCTTCTTCTATTGATGCACACAGCCTGTGTCTCACACCTTCTTCTATTGATGCACACAGCCTGTGTCTCACACCTTCTTCTATTGCTGCACACAGCTTGTGTCTCATACCTTCTATTGCTGCACACAGCCTGTGTCTCACACCTTCTTCTATTGCTGCACACAGCCTGTGTCTCACACTTTCTCTTGCTGCACACAGCCTGTATCTCACACCTTCTCTTGCTGCACACACCCTGTGTCTCACACCTTCTTCTATTGCTGCACACAGCCTGTCTTACACCTTCTATTGCTGCACACAGCCTGTGTCTCACACCTTCTTCTATTGCTGCACACAGCCTGTGTCTCACACCTTCTTCTATTGCTGCACACAGCCTGTGTCTCACACCTTCTTCTATTGCTGCACACAGCCTGTGTCTCACACCTTCTTCTATTGCTGCACACAGCCTGTGTCTCACACCTTCTTCTATTGCTGCACACAGCCTGTGTCTCACACCTTCTTCTATTGCTGCATACAGCCTGTGTCTCACACCTTCCCCTATTGCTGCACACAGCCTGTGTCTCACACCTTCTTCTATTGCTGCACACAGCTTGTGTCTCACACCTTCTTCTATTGCTGCACACAGCCTGTGTCTCACACCTTCTCTTGGTGCACACAGCCTGTGTCTCACACCTTCTTCTATTGCTGCACACAGCCTGTGTCTCACACCTTCTTCTATTGATGCACACAGCCTGTGTCTCACACCTTCTTCTATTGATGCACACAGCCTGTGTCTCACACCTTCTTCTATTGCTGCACACAGCTTGTGTCTCACACCTTCTATTGCTGCACACAGCCTGTGTCTCACACCTTCTTCTATTGCTGCACACAGCCTGTGTCTCACACTTTCTCTTGCTGCACACAGCCTGTATCTCACACCTTCTCTTGCTGCACACACCCTGTGTCTCACACCTTCTTCTATTGCTGCACACAGCCTGTCTTACACCTTCTATTGCTGCACACAGCCTGTGTCTCACACCTTCTTCTATTGCTGCACACAGCCTGTGTCTCACACCTTCTTCTATTGCTGCACACAGCCTGTGTCTCACACCTTCTCTTGCTGCACACAGCCTGTGTCTCACACCTTCTTCTATTGCTGCACACAGCCTGTGTCTCACACCTTCTTCTATTGCTGCACACAGCCTGTGTCTCACACCTTCTTCTATTGCTGCACACAGCCTGTGTCTCACACCTTCTTCTATTGCTGCACACAGCCTGTGTCTCACACCTTCTTCTATTGCTGCATACAGCCTGTGTCTCACACCTTCCCCTATTGCTGCACACAGCCTGTGTCTCACACCTTCTTCTATTGCTGCACACAGCTTGTGTCTCACACCTTCTTCTATTGCTGCACACAGCCTGTGTCTCACACCTTCTTCTATTGCTGCACACAGCCTGTGTCTCACACCTTCTTCTATTGCTGCATACAGCCTGTGTCTCACACCTTCCCCTATTGCTGCACACAGCCTGTGTCTCACACCTTCTTCTATTGCTGCACACAGCTTGTGTCTCACACCTTCTTCTATTGCTGCACACAGCCTGTGTCTCACACCTTCTCTTGGTGCACACAGCCTGTGTCTCACACCTTCTATTGCTGCACACAGCCTGTGTCTCACACCTTCTTCTATTGCTGCACACAGCCTGTGTCTCACACCTTCTTCTATTGCTGCACACAGCCTGTGTCTCACACCTTCTTCTATTGCTGCACACAGCCTGTGTCTCACACCTTCTTCTATTGCTGCACACAGCCTGTGTCTCACACCTTCTCTTGCTGCACACAGCCTGTATCTCACACCTTCTCTTGCTGCACACACCCGGTGTCTCACACCTTCTTCTATTGCTGCACACAGCCTGTCTCACACCTTCTATTGCTGTACACTGCCTGTGTCTCACACCTTCTTCTATTGCTGCACACAGCCTGTGTTTCACACCTTCTTCTATTGCTGCACACAGCCTGTGTCTCACACCTTCTTCTACTGCTGCACACAGCCTGTGTCTCACACCTTCTCTTGCTGCACACAGCCTGTCTCACACCTTCTTCTATTGCTGCACACAGCCTGTGTCTCACACCTTCTTCTATTGCTGCACACAGCCTGTGTCTCACACCTTCTTCTATTGCTGCACACAGCCGGTGTCTCACACCTTCTTCTATTGCTGCACACAGCCGGTGTCTCACACCTTCTTCTATTGCTGCACACAGCCTGTGTCTCACACCTTCTTCTATTGCTGCACACAGCCTGTGTCTCACACCTTCTTCTATTGCTGCACACAGCCTGTGTCTCACACCATCTTCTATTGCTGCACACAGCCTGTGTCTCACACCTTCTATTGCTGCACACAGCCTGTGTCTCACACCTTCTTCTATTGCTGCATACATCCTGTGTCTCACACCTTCCCCTATTGCTGCACACAGCCTGTCTCACACCTTCCCTTATTGCTGCACACAGCCTGTGTCTCACACCTTCTATTGCTGCACACAGCCTGTGTATCACACCTTCTATTGCTGCACACAGCCTGTGTCTCACAACTTCCCCTATTGCTGCACACAGCCTGTGTCTCACACCTTCTATTGCTGCACACAGCCTGTGTATCACACCTTCTATTGCTGCACACAGCCTGTGTCTCACAACTTCCCCTATTGCTGCACACAGCCTGTGTCTCACACCTTCCCTTATTGCTGCACACTGCCTGTCTGTGTCTCACACCTTCTATTGCTGCACACAGCCTGTGTCTCACACCTTCTTCTATTGCTGCACACAGCCTGTGTCTCACACCTTCTTCTCTTGCTGCACACAGCCTGTGTCTCACACCTTCCCCTATTGCTGCACACAGCCTGTGTCTCACACCTTCCCCTATTGCTGCACACAGCCTGTGTCTCACACCTTCCCCTATTGCTGCACACAGCCTGTGTCTCACACCTTCTTCTACTGCTGCACACAGCCTGTGTCTCACACCTTCTTCTATTGCTGCACACAGCCTGTATCTCACACCTTCTTCTATTGCTGCACACAGCCTGTGTCTCACACCTTCTTCTATTGCTGCACACAGCCTGTGTCTCACACCTTCTCTTGGTGCACACAGCCTCTGTCTCACACCTTCTATTGCTGCACACAGCCTGTGTCTCACAACTTCCCCTATTGCTGCACACAGCCTGTGTCTCACACCTTCCTCTATTGCTGCACACAGCCTGTGTCTCACACCTTCTATTGCTGCACACAGCCTGTGTCTCACACCCTCTATTGCTGCACACAGCCTGTGTCTCACACCTTCTTCTATTGCTGCACACAGCCTGTGTCTCACACCTTTTTCTATTGCTGCACACAGCCTGTGTCTCACACCTTCTTCTATTGCTGCACACAGCCTGTGTCTCACACCTTCTCTTGGTGCACACAGCCTGTGTCTCACACCTTCTTCTATTGTTGCATACAGCCTGTGTCTCACACCTTCTTCTATTGTTGCACACAGCCTGTGTCTCACACCTTCTATTGCTGCACACAGCCTGTGTCTCACACCTTCTTCTATTGCTGCACACTGCCTGTGTCTCACACCTTCTATTGTTGCACACAGCCTGTGTCTCACACCTTCTTCTATTGCTGCACACAGCCTGTGTCTCACACTTTCTTCTATTGCTGCACACTGCCTGTGTCTCACACCTTCTATTGTTGCACACAGCCTGTGTCTCACACCTTCTTCTATTGCTGCACACAGCCTGTGTCTCACACCTTCTCTTGGTGCACACAGCCTGTGCCTCACACCTTCTTCTATTGCTGCACACAGCCTGTGCCTCACACCTTCTTTTATTGCTGCACACTGCCTGTGTCTCACACCTTCTATTGTTGCACACAGCCTGTGTCTCACACCTTCTTCTATTGCTGCACACAGCCTGTGTCTCACACCTTCTTCTATTGCTGCACACAGCCTGTGTCTCACACCTTCTTCTATTGCTGCACACAGCCTGTGCCTCACACCTTCTTCTATTGCTGCACACAGCCTGTGTCTCACACCTTCTTCTATTGCTGCACACAGCCTGTGTCTCACACCTTCTCTTGGTGCACACAGCCTGTGTCTCACACCTTCTCTTGGTGCACACAGCCTGTGTCTCACACCTTCCCCTATTGCTGCACACAGCTTGTTTGCTTAGTACAGCAGTCTCATCAGCCGCACAGCTCTGCGCACACGTTTCAGTCGCCCCATCTCAGCTGTTTGTACGGCTGTGTATAGAGGTTCTGTCTCGGTCCTGTCAGTCATCACTCCCGCCCCTGAGGGCGTGACTTCCCTATAGCAGCCTATTATAGGCACACACTGGAGCAGAAAAGTGTCGCTAACACTGAGGGCGTCTCCCGGCGGGCGGGAAAGAGGACGGAAAGTTTTCAGAATGGGCGTGGCAGGGGCGTGGTCAGGGCGTCTCGGGGCGGGGCTCTCCGCAGAGAGTCGCTGTAGTTTCGCTGGAGTGACATCTGTTGCTGGTCGGGGCTGCAGCCGGGATGGGGAGACTCAGCGGCTCCATGCGATGTGTCAAGTACCTGCTGCTCAGCTTCAACCTCATCTTCCTGGTAAGAGACGGCGGGAGCGGAGGCTGCGGGGTGTCCGGGGTAGAGGCTGGTGACCGGGGTGCAGGTGGAGGCTGGTTACTGGGGTGCAGGTGGATGGAGATGAGGGGAGAGCAGGGGTCTGCCCCTCCTTATGGACATGGCTTGTAGCCATCTTTATTTATTGTCCTGCTGGTCCGTGATGCTCTGTATGTGGACCACCTGCCCCTTATGTTTATGTATATATATATATATATATATATATATATATATATATATATATATATATACACTGTACTTGTGCTGTATGGTCATTACATACAATATGACCCTGTGCCTTTTAGTTAGTTCTGAAATAATCCATTTTGTGGCGCCGCCCTATGTTTGCTTGTGTGTGTGAGTATATAATGAGTATATACTGTATATATTCTCTATGTCCAAAGGCGGACAATCATTGGCCAAGAAATGGTGAGGACCAGTGCATGTATCTAGATGTTCTCCTCCTCTCAGTATTGGTGTCCTCTGATGTCCACATGCAGGTTCCTCTCCTGCCCCAGCGGGTACCAGGGAATGCCCCATCAGGGTGGTATGTGTGATGTCCACATGAAGGTTCCTCTCCTGCCCCAGCGGGTACCAGGGAATGCCCCATCAGGGTGGTATGTGTGATGTCCACATGCAGGTTTCTCTCCTGCCCCAGCGGGTACCAGGGAATGCCCCATCAGGGTGGTATGTGTGATGTCCACATGATGGTTCCTCTCCTGCCCCAGCGGGTGCCAGGGAATGCCTCCTCAGGGTGGTATGTGTGATGTCCACATGCAGGTTCCTCTCCTGCCCCAGCGGGTACCAGGGAATGCCTCAACAGGGTGGTATGTGTGATGTCCACATGCAGGTTTCTCTCCTGCCCCAGTGGGTACCAGGGAATGCCTCAACAGGGTGGTATGTGTGATTTCCACATGAAGGTTCCTCTTCTGCCCCAGCGGGTACCAGGGAATGCCTCCTCAGGGTGGTATGTGTGATGTCCACATGCAGGTTCCTCTCCTGCCCCAGCGGGTACCAGGGAATGCCCCATCAGGGTGGTATGTGTGATGTCCACATGAAGGTTCCTCTCCTGCCCCAGCGGGTACCAGGGAATGCCCCATCAGGGTGGTATGTGTGATGTCCACATGAAGGTTCCTCTCCTGCCCCAGCGGGTGCCAGGGAATGCCTCCTCAGGGTGGTATGTGTGATGTCCACATGCAGGTTCCTCTCCTGCCCCAGCGGGTACCAGGGAATGCCTCCTCAGGGTGGTATGTGTGATGTCCACATGCAGGTTCCTCTCCTGCCCCAGCGGGTACCAGGGAATGCCTCATCAGGGTGGTATGTGTGATTTCCACATGAAGGTTCCTCTTCTGCCCCAGCGGGTACCAGGGAATGCCTCATCAGGGTGATATGTAATATCTCTTATGCCCTCAGGCCCATGTTACTCAGTGAGGCAGTGCAGATCCGTGCTGTTTTCCCGGCTGAATTCGTCACGAGGATAAATTCACTGCACGCTGAGATTTGCCTCCAAAATCTGTCCAGTGCGAGAGAACAATCAGATGCCATGCAGACCGGCAGAATAACATCCGATTTTATAGAACTTTATAATTCTGTAAGAAGGGGAACTTGTAAATGGTTCTGTTAAAGATTAATACCTGAGGAGTAAAAACAGATACAGCCCAAGGATGACAAGAGAGAAAAAAATCATCCCATTTCTCTGGATGAGAACAGGACCAAGTTTTTTTTATACTGTCGTGGGAGCCCAGTCTTGACGTCAGGTCATGTTAATGCTGGCTTTGAAATATTTCTCTTTTTCCTTTTCAAAAAAGTGATGACAACTGTTAATGGAGAGTTCTCCATCTAGATCCGTTTACTATAGGCTTTAATGTTAGTGAAGCCCGAGCACTACTATGCTTGGGTGCTCGGTACTAGTGATGAGCAACTCGAGTGCCGGAGTATAACGGAAGTCAATGGGAAACTCAAGCATTTTTCCTGGAAATCATCCTTAAAAAAACTTGAGCTCCCAATTGACTTCCATTATACTAGTGTAGCACCCCTGACTATATCAGGGTGCTACAGGGAACTACAACCCTTCCCTGGGGGCAAGACCTACCCCCCATGGTTCCATGTTCCCAACAACCGGTGTCACTGTGTCACCCGGGGATAAGGGGTACTCAGATCCGGGCCACGGGGTCACTTTTGTGGGTATCACGGTGACGAGACCCGGTCTGTGATCCCAGGCTCCACAGTAAGAAGGGGATTAGGTAAGGAAGATTGGCCGTGATGCCACCCGTGGTGTGCGGTGAGGTAACGGAGCACCGCCGCTGCCGGTTAATGGATCCCGGGGATGGTGGTGGGCAGCAAGGTGGTGATTTTCCCTCCACGGGTAGGGTGTTGGTGTCCCGGGACCCCGGTGAGGTGGTGCAGGGAGGGGATGGAGACCGTCTGAGAGCTGTGTGCCCGGTTGGACCGGGGGATGTTACTCACAGTTCGCTTTTCAAGGAAATTCACACAGAGTCAGGAATTAACCAGAAATTGCCGGTGTCTGCAGCCTTCGGTGCGGAGGGTGTTTGGGGTCCCACACACAGTACAGCAGGATCCTGGTCTTGTTTTGCAGCCAGACGCTTCTTTCTCCTTCCTCAGTCGGGAACGGGGTGCCCACTCCCCCTGCAGTGATCCGGGTCACCCCTGGATGCCGGAGGGCCACTACCCTGCCCCGGCCACCTCGGGCCCCTTCCTCACACTTCCCTTCCTTGTGGCAGCCAGGAGCTATCTCTCCTGGCCTGCTCTCTTCACACTCCAAACTCACTCTGCTCCAGCCCCTCCCCTCCTGCTCTGTTTAGCTCTTACACTGGGGGGGTGGTGTCTGTCCTGCTGCACTGGTGTGGGATCAGGTTACCAAGGAGGAGAATGGCCTGCACTTTGCTGGATGTCTGCAGGCTCTGTGACATCCTGGTTTTGCCAGGGCGTCACACACCCCCTTGGTAAAACACAGCCCATCCTCGGGCTGTCTGGGCACCGACATTTATTGTAACAGGAAAAAGAAAGTGCACACATTACAACTATACATCTTCCCACATCGGGAGGTACATTTTCTTAAACTCTAACTATCCTGCCACCCCCCCACCTGCTGTGCAGATGGCCTCCTCCGGGAACTTGAGGATGCTCAACAGGGGTGACAGTCCATAAAACAGTCAACTTTAAACTTGCGGGTAGCCGTTCATGCTCCGTTACCACTGCTGCCGCCACTCCCAGTACCGGGCACGGGTCCCGTGCTCTACCTCCTGCTCAGGAGCCAGGCCCACTCGGGTGCCCTCGGCGCTGGCTACAACCGGCCTCGCTAACTGCCGAGGGCCCCATCGCTCAGTGGCCTGCTCCTCCTCCCTGCAGGTGCACTCCGGCCGCTCCACAGCCGGGATGGGGTACCTGGGAGCGGCTGGCGCCGCATCTGGGGCAGACTTCCGGTCGGGTGTCGCCTCTGCTATGGCCGGGCGGACTTCCGGAGCCGGGTGAGATGTCATCAGGGTTGCGGCTACTGCTTCCAGGAACCAGACGTGTAGCAAAGTCCTGGCGTCCCTGCTTTTATAGCTTCAGCTACATTAGGCAGACACACACCCGCCCCCCCTTGGTTCTCTTCAGCACTTCCACTTGTTGGGGGTGGGGCTTCGCTGTCGTGCCTTCCCTGCTCGGAGAAGACGCTTGAGCGGGAGATTTTCGCGCCAAGATGGCGGTGTGCTTCAAAATTTTCGTCCGGACACCGCCGGTGGAGATCACAAGGCGCACTTCTACTGGTAAGTAGAGGGGTTCAATCCTGTTCGTGACGCCAAATGTGTCGCCCGGGGATAAGGGGTACTCAGATCTGGGCCACGGGGTCACTTCTGTGGGTATCACGGTGGCGTGACCCGGTCTGTGATCCCAGGCTCCACAGTAAGAAGGGGATTAGGTAAGGAAGATTGTCCGTGACGCCACCTGTGGTGTGCGGTGAGGTAACAGAGCACCGCCGCTGCTGGTAAATGGATCCCGGGGATGGTGGTGGGCAGCAAGGTGGTGATTTCCCTCCACGGGTAGGGTGTTGGTGTCCCGGGACCCCGGTGAGGTGGTGCAGGGAGGAGATGGAGACCGTCTGAGAGCTGTGCATCCGGTTGGACCAGGGGATGTTGTTACTCACAGTTCGCTTTTCAAGGAAATTCACACAGAGTCAGGAATTAACCAGAAATTGCCTGTGTCTGCAGCCTTCGGTGCGGAGGGTGTTTGGGGTCCCACACACAGTACAGCAGGATCCTGGTCTTGTTTTGCAGCCAGACGCTTCTTTCTCCTTCCTCAGTCGGGAACGGGGAGCCCACACCCCCTGTAGTGATCCGGGTCACCCCTGGATGCCGGAGGGCCACAACCCTGCCCCGGCCACCTCGGGCCCCTTCCTCACACTTCCCTTCCTTATAGCAGCCAGGATCTATCTCTCCTGGTCTGCTCTCTTCACACTCCAAACTCACTCTGCTCCAGCCCCTCCCCTCCTGCTCTGTTTAGCTCTTACACTGGGGGGGGGTGTCTGTCCTGCTGCAATGGTGTGGGATCAGGTTACCAAGGAGGAGAATGGCCTGCACTTTGCTGGATGTCTGCAGGCTCTGTGACATCCTGGTTTTGCCAGGGCGTCACATCACCTTCATCAGCACCACAAATCTCAACCACACCTCACATCAAACCTGTCAGACACATCAATGGGTTGGTCAAGCTGCAATAGGGCCACCCACCTAGGGGTCAGGTAGACTGGTGGGAGGGAAGGAGTGAAGTGAGAGCCCTCAAAGAGTGAGGAGCTGGGAGTAGTAGCTCCCAGTGAGTGAGACCAGGGTTGGGTCGCAGACGGTGGCCCGGGACCACAGGAGTCGGGGACCGGTAGCAGTGACATTGGAAAAGGGTGCAACGGACATAGTCTTGGAGGACTGTCGGCATCAGAAAACCCAACAAATGGACCGGTACCGAGCACGACGGGATACAGGACCCTAGGTCAGGAACGAATACCAAGAACTCGAGCATGGTAGTGCGCACTCATCACTAGTTCCGAACATGGAAGTATGCGCTCATCACTAGTACCGAGCACCCAAGCATGGTAGTGCTCACTCATCACTAGTACCAAACATGGTAGTGCTTGGTCATCACTAGTACCGAGCACTCGAGTATGGTAGTGCTCACTCATAACTAGTTCCAAGCATAGCACTAGTAGCGAGCACCCAAACATGGTAGTGCTTGGTCATCACTACTACCGAGCATCCGAGGATGGTAGTGCTCGCTCATCACTAGAACTGAACATGCTAGTGCTTGCTCATCACTAGTACCGAACATGGTAGTTAGTGCTCGCTAATCACTAGTACTGAACATGGTAGTGTGCGCTCATCACTAGTTCCAAGCATGGTAGTGCTTGGTCATCACTAGCACTGAGCACGGTAGTGTGTGCATGCTCATCACTAGTTCCGAATATGGTAGTGCGCACTCATCACTAATACTGAGAACCCGAGCATGGTAGTGCTTGGTCGTCACTAGTATCGAGCACTTGAACATGGTAGTGCTCGCCCATCACTAGTACTGAGCATGGTAGTGTGTGCTCTTGACTAGTGGTACTGAGCACCTGAGCATGGTAGTGTTCACTCATCACTAGAAACGGACATGGTAGTGCGTGCTCACCAGTAGTACCAAGAACATGGCAGTGCTCCCTCATCACTAGTGCTTGCTCATCATTATTTAATGTTAAAGGGAACCTGTCAAGTGCAATATGTACCCACAACCATGAGCAGTTCTGGGTGCATATTGCTAATCCCTGCCTAACTTTCCCTGTATCTAATGGCATAGATAAAGAGATCTATAGAAAAAGTATTTCTAAAGATCTTTAATCATATGCTAATCAGATTAGGGACTAGTCGCAAGGGCGTTATATCCCCCGACTAGTCTGCCCTCTTAGGCCCTGTTCGCACACTGCGTTTTTACCCACTTTTTTTTGCGTTTTGCTGCAGAAATTTCTTGAGAAAATGGTTGTAACCTTTCTGCAGACATTCTCCAGCAAAACCTATGGAAACAAAAAATAGTTGTGTGCACACTGTGTTTTTTTCTTAAGAACATTCTTCCTGCAGAATTTCTTTAGAAAAAGAATGTGCATGTCACTTCTTTTCTGCAGATACCTGCATTTTTGACATAGATAATGGTAAAAAAACGCAGAGACCAACTTGTGGAAAAAAAAAACGCATCATAAACGCATGCGTTATTGGTGCATTTTTTAACGCAAGTGCGCTAATCTTTCAGACTCTCAAGAAATTTCTTGAGAAACATCCTTTTTCTAGTGCGCACAGGGCCTTAGCATGTTAGGGGCGTGCTAAAATGCTATTCAATACAGCATCACCAGCGGTGACCCGCGTACCTGTGTTCACTGTGACAGCTGATCTGAATGCTGGGCACGTCCGGTCGCGCACAGTAGACCTCTATGATGCTGGGACGTGTACATGCATACTGCGCCTGATCCTAAGTGGGCGGATTAGTTGGGGGATATAACGCTCTTGGGACGGAAACGGAGCAGCGCTGATCTACCATAAACTTACTGTGCCATCCTCCGTTGAATTCATTAGGTTTCTGAACTGTTCACTTCCATTGTAGTTTTCTGCTTCTGAAATGGAAGGGAATCCCTGGACACAAACGTTCTAACGTGAGCACAGCCTTGGGTAAATGCACACAGTGGATATTTTGTGTACGGATTTGGATGTGGACAAGAATGTTCCAGTCTTGAACAAAATGGGGAGTATAAATTTACAATAGACTAGAACATATTGTAAAAGGGGTTTTCTACCACTGTATAATTCAGTCTTGAATGCAACACTGCCCCAAATAAGATAAAAACGGCATACACCGCTCCCAGTTCTGCACCATTCCAGTGATGTTGGTGCTGTGTTTTCCAAGGCTCATGGAATCACCAGCTTGGATTTGACAATGTAAACTATATACAGAGTTCACAATACAAACTGTATCAATAAAAAACAAAGTCAGACCTGATGAGGCTGGTGTACATTTTTTTGAAAATCTATTTCAATATATATGTAAAGTTCAGATTTTAAAGGGTGTCTCCACTACTCGGACAACCCCTTCTCAATCAGCATGTTTGCCCCTGTTAAAATATTACTTATACTCGCCTCCGGTGCTGATGCCATTCCAGCGGTGTTGGCACTCACTCTCCCGGGGCTCACATGACATTGATACGTCATATGAACTCAATGCCCATTTAGCACTGTCTTCACTCTCCTCGTCTACGGACAAAGTCGGACTTCAAGAGGAAGTCAGAGCTGAGGCTGTCCACCTGCTCCCTCTGATTATCGATCTGTCCGAAGGTGGGGAGAGTGAAGACAGCGCAGATTGGGCACAGGGCTGATGTGAAGTATAAATGTCACGTGAGCCCTGGGAGAGAGTGCTGGAACCACTGGAGTGGCACCGGCACCGGAAGTGAGTATAAGTTTTATTATTTTAATGGGGACAAACGCTGATTGTGAAGGGGTGTCCTAGTAGAGGACAACCAACCCCTTTAAGATGAACATTTTACGAGTCCCGCTCAAGCTCATCAGCTAAACATTATTTTAGCAACCTGACAACATTTTTTCTAAAAGTATCATGTAGTCATGGATTTTCAAACTAAGTACACCAGCTTCATCTGCTCAAAGATATGTGTTTACTACTGTGAGCCGTTTGTACTGTGAGATCTGGTGACAGATCCGCTCTCAGCTATATTTACATCATTGTTTTTATTTATTTACTTACATTACTTTTCATAGATTACTTGGCTCGTGCTCAGCTGTGCAGGGAAAACTAAAGGGCCCCTTCATTTTTGGGAGAAGTTAATCATACAGTGGTAGCGTATTTCTTATAAGATGAGGAATACCCACTGCTGAGTGATCGGAATAGAAGAATTTGGTTTGGAAGGATTAAAATGTTTCCATTCTGGAGAATTGACTGACCTCATTAGATGACAGATCTGTGGTCACCACGACCTGATGAGAGGTGAGGCTTTGTGATCACAAGCCACATGGATAAAGAAGAACACCGGGGGATGAGGAGAAGACTAGAGGGACAGCGACAACTGAGGGAGCCCAGTCAGGGGACAGCTGAGGTCACTGGCTGCTGGAGAGCGGCTGATAAACAGTCTGTGCAGGGTTAAAGATGAAAATAGTGTCATGAAGAAGAGATGTGAGATGAGAGTGTTAGGGAGGATGCAAAATAAACATGTCTAAGTATAGACGATAGGGTAAATAAAGGAGGGTAGGGAGTCAAGGGGAAACCGGACCGAAGGAAGAGGGGCACGAGAATTCACATGTCTGGAGACGTAATCCAATCTGCTTTTTACAGTACCAGCAAAAGTTAGGAGATGTCAGAAATCTCGTGCACACGATTGCTTTTTTTTTCCTGACTGAAATGGAAAACTGCTGAAAGAAGCAGAATGTCAACTCTTTCAGCGTTTTTTGCAACGTTTTTTCACCATTGAAAGTAATCAGAGTGCAAAACGCAACCACTGTAATTTCTCTATCGTTTCATTGGGGGACACAGGACCATGGGTTATGCTGCTGTCACTAGGAGGCTGACACTAAGTAAACATAAAAAGTTAGCTCCTCCCTAGCAGTATACACCCCGAGCCGGAGGCGGGCTCAGATCAGTTTTAGCTTAGTGTCGTAGGAGGCTGATGTGGGCCGTCTCGGCCCCCCTCAGCCATGTATGATTTTGCGCTTTTTTCTTTTATTTCGGCGCCGCTCATCACTCTCATACCTGTCGTCTTTTTCTCTGCAGGTATTCGCTTCACTCATCCTCCGCAGCCCTGTGGGTACCACTCCCCAGGGTCGCAGGGGCTTGAGACTTCGGGCCCTCTCCCCCGTCCATCCCCGTGGTACCACTCCCGGGGGTGCGCGTGTGGGCAGGTTGTTTTGTGGGCACCCCTGATTCGCCCTGCGGTATCACCCCAAAGGGCGTACAGGGGAGTACAGCAGGGATGGAACCTCCGCAGCCTGTGTAATCGATGGGGCCCTGTCACGCTGCCTTCTCCTGCAAGGGGGCTGCTACCCCCATCATGATGTCCACTACCCTGCCTCAGCACGCTCTCCCCCGGAGTCTTCCTGGACGAGTAGCGCTGTACACAGGCAGGGGCAGGGAGCCCTGCCTGCACCGCATCCGTCGCTGGGCCGGCGCCGCCGATTACAGGTAGGACTGACCTCTCCTGCACTTTCCCCCGGCCCTCTCCATAAATTTAGCCCCCGGTCTCGGCCTAGTCGCTCCTGCGTCCTAGCCACGCCCCCGCTGCAGCGCTATTGGCCGCCGGTCGTCTCCCTCTGTATCCTCCCACTGCTCTGCCTCCTGGCTGATGGTGGGGGCTGTGAATCCTCCGGTTTTTCGCGCCGGAATCCTGCTCCTCCCCCAGCCTCCTCCAGCGTCCCCTCGCCATTTTAGCCTGTCTCTGGTCCCCTGAGGCTGCAGTGCGCCGGCGTTCTGACTCTTCTGGCCAGCTCTCCTGGACTTCCCCTTCTGGACTGGTGGGCAGCACGCAGGACCTGGGTAAGCTCTGCTCCTAAGGAGTAGCCCTCACTAGGTAGCGTTCTCTGAGTTTAGGGACGAGTTAACCCTCTCCTGTCTCCTTCCTAGCAGCCACCAGGGAGAGTATCTGTTTTCACCATGCCTAAGGCTAAGCCCACCCAATCCAAGCAGGCCCCCTTTGCACTATTTTTTGCATGCTCCTCCTGCAAGTCCAAATTTTCCCAGGGTCAGGACGCCCCACTATGCTCCGTCTGTTCTACAGACGCGCAGCCTCCGCAGGACTCCGCGGCCGACGCTTCTGATACCGCAGACGCCACAGCGCCATATGCTGCAGGGCCCTGCGTCCCGCCCCCCCCGACTGGCTAGCGTCCCTGTCCCAGTCCGTAGATTCCCTCTCTGAGGCTTCTCGGACCATCGCGCAAGCACTGCGACTGCTGCCGTCGCTCGCCCAGATTCCCGCAGACCCGGCGCAATCGCCTCCGGAGCAGGTGAGCCCCGTTGCAGGATCCTCTTCTGCTGCTCAGAAACGGACCCGCCAGGTCTCGTCCTCAGCCTCTTCCCAGGTTTCACCTTCATCCCCAGGTCCAGACCGTCAGTCCTCCAGGGAGGCTTCTGACCGCTCCGATGAGGATTCCGATGCGGCACCCCTGCAGGACTCAGAGCAGGCGGCTGATATTCGGCGCATGGTGAATAGCCTGATAGAAGCAGTAAACCAGACCTTGAAGGTACAGGTGGACCCCGTCTCCTCCCAGAGCACCCAGGTCTCGTTTAAGCGGGTGAAGCGGGCCCAGAACACATTCAGCGGACATCCAGAATTCGCTGAGTTACTGCGCAGCCACAGGCAACAGCCGGACAGGGTATTTACCAGCGGTAAGTCCATCGATTTGCATTATCCCTTTCCTGAGGGTCTTCGAAAGGATTGGGCAGGCTCCCCTGTGGTCGACCCCCCAATCTCCCGCCTGTCTTCTCACACAGTCCTTCCACTCACTAACGGTACGTCTCTCAAGGACCCTACGGACCGTACTATTGACAGGTTGGCCCGTTCCGCCTTCGAGGCAGCGGGCACATCCCTCTCTCCGGCCTTTGCCTCGGATTGGGTTGCGAAGGCCCTGATGTCCTGGGCGGACACGCTACGCTGCGGTCTCCGCGCCATTCCTGCCAATCCGGACCTGGTTCCCATCGCCTCGCAGATTTCCCTCGCGGGTGAGTACCTGCTCAATGCAGCCCTGGCGTCTGCAAGTTGCGCGGCCCAGGCCGCCAGCAACAATGTGGCCATCCGTCAAGCCCTCTGGCTCCGGTCCTGGAACGCGGATGCGGCCTCTAAGAAGTCACTAACTTCCCTGCCCTTCCTAGGTGAGCGTCTCTTCGGAGATAGGCTGGACCAGTTGATCTCCGATGCAACGGGAGGAAAGAGTACATCTCTCCCCCAATTGCGCCCCAAGCGCTTCCAGAATCGGCGCCCCACCGCTCGTTTCCGGCCCTTTCGCAGCTTCAACTCCACTCCCCAGCCGCGGAAAAGCCGCTCTCCTCCGAGAGACAGGAAGACCCCATCATTCAAGACCAATCCCGCCTGGCGTTCACGTCCCCGCCAGCCCACGAGATCCTCTTCTGGTTACCGCCGACGTTCCTCCAAGTGACTCGCGGTCAGCGCGCAACAGCGCCAGACTTGTGGGAGGGCGTCTGTCTCGTTTTCAGCATGTGTGGATCCCCCTGACCGCGAAGCCTGGGTCAGAGAGATCATCACATCAGGCTACAAAATAGAATTCGAAGCAAAGCCACCGAGACGTTTTTTCCTATCTCGCCCTCTCGAGTCTCCCGCGCGAGCTCGCGCGTTCTTTCACTCCATAGACTCCCTCCTCCGAGCCGGAGTCGTGGTACCAGTCCCTCCCGCAGAGCGTTTCAAGGGGTTCTATTCCAACCTTTTCGTGGTCCCCAAAAAGGACGGCTCTGTCCGTCCCGTCCTCGACCTAAAGCTTCTAAACAGGTCGGTGAGGCCTCGGCCGTTTCTAATGGAGTCACTCCGGTCCGTCATCGCGTCCATGGAGGTAGGCGAATTCCTGGCATCGCTGGATATTCAAGACGCCTATCTTCACGTCCCGATAGCCACCTCTCACCAACAGTTCCTCCGCTTTGCGATAGCGGAAGATCACTTCCAGTTCACTGCTCTTCCCTTCGGCCTCGCATCCGCACCCAGGGTCTTTACGAAGATCATGGCTGCTGCCATGTCCGTCCTACATTCCAGGGGTGTTATGGTCATCCCGTACTTGGACGATATGTTGATAAAGGGCTCTTCCTTCGAGGACTGTCGTCTTGGGGTTCAGGTCACGATCGACACCCTTTCACGGTTAGGGTGACTGATAAATCGGAAGAAGTCCTCTCTGACCCCGGCCCGTCGGATCACCTTTTTAGGCATGGTATTCGATACCATCCAAGGGCGAGTTTTCCTCACACAGGAGAAGATGTCCTCCCTGCAACGAGGCCTCCGCGCTCTTCGGCGTCAGCGCCAAGTTTCCATCAGGTTCGGCATGCGAGTCCTCGGTCGTATGGTGGCGGCGATGGAAGCGGTACCCTTTGCACAGTTCCATCTCCGGCCCCTCCAGCTGGCCTTGCTGAAGAAGTGGGACAGATCTCCCTTTTCTCTGGACCGCAGGTTTCATCTTTCGCCGGAGACCCGCCACTCCCTCCGTTGGTGGCTCAATCAACGCAACCTCGCATCAGGAAGGTCTTTCCTCCCGCTCCACTGGAAGATAGTGACCACAGACGCCAGTCTCCAGGGCTGGGGAGCAGTGTTTCGGCATCACACAGCGCAGGGCCGATGGTCACCGAGGGAGAGTTGTCTCCAGATCAACATTTTGGAGATAAGAGCCATCCGGCTAGCCTTGCAGCAGTTTCGGCACCTAGTACAGGGTTGCCCGGTCAGGATCCAGTCGGACAATGCGACGGCGGTGGCGTACATCAACCACCAAGGCGGCACAAGAAGTGTCGGGGCGATGCGAGAAGTCAAGAAGATTTTGCACTGGGCCGAGTGTCATCACTCCCTGATCTCAGCGGTACACATCCCAGGCGTGGACAATTGGGCGGCGGACTTCCTCAGCAGGGAAGGCCTCGCCTCCGGAGAATGGTCCCTCAACCGGGAAGTCTTCAACCAGATCTGCGACAGATGGGGAGTTCCGGATGTGGACCTAATGGCCTCCCGGTTCAACCGTCAGGTTCCGCAATTTGTAGCGCGGTGCCGCGACCGCTTGGCTTTAGGAGTCGACGCCCTCACCCTGCCATGGAGCCAGTTCAGTCTCCCGTACATCTTCCCTCCGCTCCCTCTGATTCCGAGGGTCCTCAAGAAGATCAAGGCGGAAGGAATACCGGTCATCCTAGTGGCTCCGGACTGGCCCAGGCGAGCATGGTTTGCGGAACTAACTCAGCTCCTCGCAGACGCTCCGTGGCGCCTTCCAGACTGTCCAGATCTCCTGCAGCAGGGACCTCTTTTCCATCAGAAATCACAGGTCCTAAATTTGACGGCCTGGCCATTGAATCCTGGGTTCTAGCTAAGGCTGGTTTTTCTTCAAGAGTGATTCAGACAATGATTAGGGCCAGGAAGCCATCTTCATCAAGAATATACTACCGCACGTGGAAGGTTTTCTTCAGGTGGTGTGAAGAGCATAATATTTCTTCTCCTCTCGCCTTCTCCCTTCCTTCCCTATTGGCATTCTTGCAGTCAGGCCTAGATGCGGGTCTCTCGCTCGCAACACTAAAGGGCCAGATATCGGCGTTATCAATCCTGTTTCAGAAGCCACTGGCCGCTCGTTCACAGGTTAAGACCTTCATCCAGGGAGTGGCCCACCTGGCCCCGCCGTATCGTTGGCCTCTAGAGCCGTGGGACCTTAATTTAGTCCTAGGGTCGCTTCAGGGCCCCCCATTCGAGCCCTTGCGAGATTCTTCCCTTTCTCACCTGTCTTGGAAGGTGGTGTTTCTCGTTGCCATCACTTCTATTCGCAGGACGTCAGAGCTGGCAGCTCTCTCTTGTCGTTCCCCCTTTTTGATTTTTCACCAGGACAAAGCGGTTCTCCGGCCAGATCCCGCCTTTCTCCCAAAGGTGGTCTCCCCGTTCCATCTTAACGAAGAAATCGTTCTTCCGTCCTTCTGTCCTGGCCCCTCTCACAGCTTGGAGAGGTCCTTGCACACCCTGGACCTAGTGCGCGCACTTAGAATTCTTGTCTCCAGAACCGCGCCGTTCTGTAAGTCAGATGGTCTGTTTGTCCTCCCTTCTGGTCCCCAGAGGGGTGAATCGGCATCCAAGGCCACAATTGCCAGATGGATCCGTTCCGCCATATCAGAGGCCTATCGGGTTCGGGACAAGTCTCCGCCGCGGGGGGTAAGGGCGCACTCTACCCGTGCAGTGGGAGCCTCTTGGGCGATTAGGCATCAGGCGTCGGCCGACCAGGTCTGCAAGGCCGCCACCTGGTCTAGCCTGCACACCTTTACTAGGTTCTACCAGGTTCACACCCAAGCATCGGTAGATGCTAGTTTTGGGAGAAAGGTCTTGCAGGCAGCAGTTGCACACCTGTAATAGGGTGGCAGCATTCAATTATAGTGCAAGCCCGCCGAGGGAGGTTGTTGTTTTCTTCCTATCTGCGGGTTTCGGTATTCCCACCCAGGGACTGCTTTTGGACGTCCCATGGTCCTGTGTCCCCCAATGAAACGATAGAGAAAGTAGGATTTTTGTGTACTCACCGTAAAATCTCTTTCTCTGAGTCTTCATTGGGGGACACAGCACCCACCCTGCTTGGTTTTTTGGTTGTTTAATTGCATTTGTCTGCTATTTTCAGCGGTCTTATGTTCATAGACCTCTTGTTTGCACGGCTGCATTGTTTTAGTTACAACTTGTTTTTATGTATGGTGATTCTGGTACTCCTCCTACTGCTTGTGCACCAAACTGATCTGAGCCCGCCTCCGGCTCGGGGTGTATACTGCTAGGGAGGAGCTAACTTTTTATGTTTACTTAGTGTCAGCCTCCTAGTGACAGCAGCATAACCCATGGTCCTGTGTCCCCCAATGAAGACTCAGAGAAAGAGATTTTACGGTGAGTACACAAAAATCCTACTTTTGCAGCGTTTTTGCTGCTTTATTAAACATTCACTGTAGATAAACCATAACCAGATAAGCGCAGCAAACCCTGCTTTTTGGGAGCAAAAACGCCACGTGTGAACACAACCTTAAAGCGTATATAATGTAATGTGAGTGCAGTAATACACTCACTGATCGTTGTCTTCTCCGGTTTCCAGCGCTGCACCGATCCTCTTCTCACTCAAGTGACTGAAGTTCCCAGTTGTTGAATCACACAGGGGTTTATGCAAGAGCTAAAGTGTCTTTTACTCTATGTCCATGGAGCGTCAAAACGAAGCATCATAGACTTACATTGTAAAAGCAATGTGATCCAGAGAGGCAGAATTTTAATCACGTAAGTGAGAAGACGACCAGTTTGACACTGGAAACTGGAGAAGATGGTGAACGATGAGTATATTAAAGCACCACTCCAGCGTGTTGTTTTTCACTGTAGGAGTGGTGCCTTTGGCTATGTGCGCACGTTGCATTTTTTTCATGCGTTTACGCAGAGTTTTAAACTGCAGCGTAAACGCATGTGTTCTGCGTCCCCAGCAAAGTCTATGAGAATTTAGCAAAATCCATGTGCACGTTGCGTTTTAAAACGCAGTGTTTTGCATGCCAAATTTTTTACAAAATCGATGCAACATGTCACTTCTTTTGTGCGTTTTGGATGTTTTTCCCACTCTGTCTATGGCAGAGCAAGCATCCAGAACGAATTAATTCTGCATCCATTCCGTATTCAAAATATATCCAAAACGCAGCTTTTCGGCAGCATTTTGAAACGCACATGCAGTGATTCTGAAACCAACTGGGTATCACTTATTTAATGTGTCGCGGGCGGAGGAGGGGACGCTGCGCTCTCCCACTGCTCGGGTCCGGCTGCCGCTGCTGCTGCGGCCTCTGCTGCTCGGTGGCTCGAGCGATGGGCCGGATCCCGGGGACTCGAGCGGCGCTCCTCGCCCGTGAGTGAAAAGGGGATTGGTTTTGGGGATTTATTGTCCGTGACGCCACCCACGGTTGTGGTGATTGTGTGGACACCACCGCTGCTCTGTATGGGGATCCCGGGAGCGGTGACAGGGAGCAGCAGAGTTGTTAGTTCTCCCCTCCGTGGGTAGGGGTTGGTTGTCCCGGGGCCCAGTGATGGGGTGGAGGATGAGGGATGGCTGGCCAGGTGCGGGGCCTGGTGAGGTGCAGGGTCGCGGGGGCAGCGCTGTGCCTCACGGCACGGTGGTACTCACTCAGCCTGAGACGGTGACACAGTTCTCGGTAAAACACGGCTTGAAAGACGGTTCCCACGGACGGCTGCTGTTGATTTTCCCCGGTAGTTAACGGTGACTGTCTCTTTCCCTGCACCTTGTGTAATGTTGATAGCGATGGGTTCCCACCGGTAACCCGCTCCCCGACTTGGATATGGGCCAGAGGAGCCCCTCTTTGCCCGCAGGCGCTGGCCCTGAGAAACTGGTGCCTTGGCGGTGGCGGTGTCTCTCTCATACGGTTGGACGGTTGCCTTCAATCGGGACTTAGTTGTTTGGAGACCGGGAGGTCCCCTTCACTGACGGATTTGGCAAATTCACGGCGACTCCTAGCCTTGCCGGGATCCGAAAGGCCCCTGCCAATGGTGCTGGCTTCTCCTTGTGTACCGGTCCGGTACCGCCGGGCCACCACCCGTCCACGGTCCTTACGGCACCTCCGATAGGCCACTCCTGCAGACGGTCACCGCCGTCTGCTAACCTTGCTGTTTCTGTCCAGGGCACACACCCGGACCAACTTCAGGCTGCTCTGTTACTCCTTTCCTAGCTTCACTCCCACTCCTCTCACTTGCTCCTCTACCACTCAACTCCAACTTCAAAACTCATCTGCCCGGTTTTCCCGCCTCCAGGACTGTGAACTCCTCGGTGGGGGGAGCCAACCGCCTGCTGGCCCACCCCCTGGTATGGATATCAGTCCCTGGAGGAAGGCAACAAGGATTTCTGGTCTAGCTTAGGTGTACCTAACCGGGGTGTAGGGTGTGGTGATGTCATTACCTGTGACCCCTGGCTTGTCCAGGGCATCACAAATGCAGCTGTTCTGACAAAATATGAATTTTTATCTTTAGTCATGTAGCTGAGCCCAAGGAGCTGTACCCACCCACACCAGGCTCTCATAAAGATTATACAATCACAGGAGGGGCATGCCGGACTGCCTTGCACATGGCAGCTAGACCTAGCAATGATAATCACCAAGTTATAAAGCCCTTAGTTTCAGTAAACAACAGCAGGTAGCCTAGTAAGAGAGTCATAGTTGATTTCTGTTTTTTAACTCCTTGATCATACTGGCTTCAGCTTACATAGCAAAAACCTGCTGACAGATTCCCTTTTATAAATCAAGATCTCTTACAGCCATTAAAGACATTGTCTCAAGTTCATAAATAGAAAAAAATGCAAAGTATTTGTAAAACAAACAACTTTGCAAAGTACCTCTTATTAAAATGCAAAGTAATTGTAAAACAAACAACTTTGCAAAGTACCTCTTATTAAAAAACTTTTTTAAAAATTGAAATCAGGTGAAAACATCTGGAATAGCCAAACTCCGCCCATAAAGCGGAAAAAAAATGTTGAGAACATGTAAAATAGACCTCAAAAAATAGAAAAAAAATAGAATAATCAAATGGGTGCAAAAAAAAATTGGTACAAAAGTAGACAAAAAACAGGCCCTAAGCCAAAATAAATCGGGGCCATAGTGTACAGCTCATTGTCTAACTTACCGACCACTTTGCAGTCACTGCGTGGCCAGCTACTTCGAAAAGGAGCACAGTACAACAGCAGGCTCTGTGCTTTACTACTTGCTCGTGATGTTCTGAAGATGGCTGGATCGCTTCCATCTTAGTCAAAGTCATAGTCAAGGATGGGATAGAACACGGTTTGGACCAGTGACGCGATCAAGCTACTGGTCCAAAATGTAAATTGTCAGTGGCAAACTACCTCCAGCAAAGCAGGAAGCCAGGAGCAGGGAGTGGGATGCTCCTGAAGATTTATCCTGAGACAACCACTTTAAAGGGAACCTGTCAGGTGCAAGCATTTGTAAAGATCCTTTATGATATGCTAATGATCGCAGGGACAAGTCACAAGGGCGTTATTTCCCCCGACTAGTCCGCCCTCTTAGTATGTTAGTACACCCACAGGGGCGTACTAACCTGCTATTCAATGCCCATTGCCCAGCGTCATACCTGTGTCCGTTGTCACTGCCTCAGACGCCGGGTTTATGTTCAGTGCCCATGATCAGAAGTCCCTGCACTTCGGTCATGAGCACTAGACCTCTCTGATGCCGGGACGTGTACACTGGGCTTCATAGTGCGCATGGCCAGAAGTGCCGGGGACTTCTGATCATGTGCTGATGATGCTGGGCATTGAATGGCATGTTAGCACGCCCCTAATGGCATGCTAACAGAGGGCGGTCTAGTCGGGGGAAATAACGCCCTTGCGACTAATCCCTGCTCTTGTTAGCATATCATAAAGGATATTTAGAAATACTTTTTCTATAGATACCTTTATGTATGCTACTAGATGCCTGGACAGTTAGGCAGGGATTAGAAATATGCACCCAGAACTGCTCATGATTCAGAGTTCATATTGGACCTGAGAGGTTAATTTTAAATGTAAGTTTTTCTAGTTTTCTTCCAAGCGGTTACAATTAGTTTAATGTTTTCCAGTCCGATTCTATGTACAATACTGCACTCTGAGTACACTCTTGCCATCATAGCTGATGTATCTTTGATTCATAAGTAAATGTAAAATGCATTAATGTCTTGTGCACCATTACATCATTAATGTAACAAACCAATTGAAAATGTGAGAATTAGAGCCTAGTATACCGCCACACTGCATGCATTATTTATATGGGGCATGCTGCCTATTCTTCATTACTTAAGATCCCGTTATTATCATGTAATATTAATTATTTTAGTAACAGAGAAACGTTCCTAGGCATCAATACATTTTGTACTTACTGGACTGATGGAAGTGGTGTTAAATTGGTACATCGGGAAGAAAATCTGTAACCTAATGTGCATCCATAATTTAGCAGTCTGGCCACTTAGCAGCAATCTCTGCATTTAGGACTATGAAGAGACAGAGCTTGGATATGGTGCCGTGGTATTATATGGACCATCTCGTACCACTCTATATTGTTTTCTATGTGACGCGCCCACAGGGTCCCAAGAGTTACTCGTCACCGGGCCGGTGTCGGTTTGGGATGTAACAGCAGCCTGGCCCGGTTTCGTGACCCCCGGCGGTGTCAAAGATGGGGAAGGGGATGATGGGTGTAGTTATTTGTGACACCACCTGTGGTATACAGCCATTTATTAGCCGCCGCTCCTGTAATTCTCTCTCTCTTCTGGGGCAGATGGTAACGCAGCTCGGGTGCTGCAGCTTTCCACATGTAGAGCTAGGCCCCAGGGAAGATGTTGGGAGTAGTAGTTGCCTATGGCGCAGGGGTGCGATGATGGGAGCGCCAGCAATGATGTGATGACACAGAGGGGGCAGTTTAAGTTCTTTACTCACTGAAGTCACACCGCCTTAGGAGTGTCGTGTTCCGCTGTGATGGGCTCCAGCCGATCCAGGATAGTTCAGAGGTCAAGGCCGGTGTTTCCTTCTGTGTGTCCTTTCCAGTGGTCTGCCCTCCACCCCAGCTCCTGGGTCGTGGAAAAGGTCACGGGTGCCTCCTGCACTCCCCGCGAACCCTGGGATCCCCCTTCTTCCTAAGAACCCGGGTTAAGCCTCCAGCTTCTGATCACGAGCCCTTTTCTGTCAGTGTCTTGCGATGTCTCTTCCTGAGTCTGACCTGCCGCTTGCTGCGCCTGGAGCTGACTGCTTGCTGCGCCTGGAGCTAACTGCTTGCTGCGCCTGGAGCTAACTGCTTGCTGTGTGAGATGGCTCCTCACTTCCCCTGCAGGTGCCCCGACTCCTGGGTTGCTGAACTAGTGGGCAAGAGGTCCCATTCCTCATGATGGCCCCCCCGGCACCTACCTGCTTCAACTCATCAGCATGCACGACAGATTTTTGGGTCAGGATAATTCTGGTTCGGAGCACAACTGGTGCAAACTATATACAAGGCAGTCCTGGCCACAGCTAGTCCAGTAGCCCAGATGTCCTTTTCAACACAAAACACATACTTTAACTAAAACATGGTGCATATATTGTTCAACTATGTATTAGCTATTTACAGGACCCAGTTAGGTTTACCATTACTCCACAGTGTCCTGCCTTGAGGCCCTCCGGGGTCGCAGGTAAGCCATAGGCAAAACCGTCTGGGTCCCCTGGTCACGGGACTTAATGTTTCGCCCACAACCGCACATGTCATTTGCGTGCCTGCATATCCCGCAGCCCAAACCCAAGGTCTGGGTTCCCTCGTAACAGGGCGCTGCCTTTGTGGTGCTCATGATGTCGGGAGCAAGTCCCCGGTCCGGCGCGCTCCCTGGGCAACACACCGGTGAACTTCACTGTATGGGTTGGATCATTAGCACCTTGCTCCGCTTTCCATCACCATGCTCCAGGTGCTGGAATTTCCAACACTGGGCTCCCCAGGTGCCCGGATAGGCTATAAGGGATATGGTGAAAGCCTCAGCCAGAGGGTATGCTTGGAACAGTCTACGCAGTCATTCTCACAGCCGCCTGGCCCTTTTTCGTGCCCCAGGTGGTGGCAATAAAAAGGCAGATGATGGGAATAGTTATTCGTGACGCCAACTGTAGTATGCGGCCAGTTATGAGCCGCTCCTGCGGGAAGTCTCTCTCTTGTGGGGCAGTTGGTGACGCAGCTCGGGTGTTGCAGCTCTTTATAGGTAGAGCTAGGCCCCAGGGAGGATGTTGGGAGTAGTAGTCACCTATGGCGCAGGGGCGCGATGATGGGAGCGCCGGCAATGATGGGACGACACAGAGGGTGCAATTCAAGTTCTTTACTTACTGAAGTCACACCGCCTGAGTGCCGTGTTCCGCTGTGGTGGGCTCCAGCCGATCCCGGATAATTCAGAGGTCAATCAGGAAAAAACTGACTGGAACACCTATATGTGTGAATTAGGTGCTAGCCTAAAACTACATGACTATACTACAGATAATAAACTGCACACTAACCACTATAAAAATATAAACATGAAAAATGGTAAAGTATTACTGCTATAGGGATACTATGAACAATGAAAAATACATTTAGCTATCTGGAAAAAATGAAATACATGAAAAATGGTATTGCAAAATTGCTATGAATATTTGAAAGTAGTAGAGATGTTTAGCAAATGTATTGATCAATGCAAATGAGCCCGAAACCAACGAAAAGGTAATCTCTAATTTTTCGGGAACCTAACCTTAATGCCTCTCTATGTGCTATTAAAAATCTGCAAGTATGGGCAGACAGGCTCCTGGCTATATAGGATCATTAATAGAGTCTGGTAATAGGGCGGGGTTCTGGGTTCTCAGTCAGAAGAGAGAAGAGATTTGCATTGATCAATACATTTGCTAAACATCTCTACTCTAATTTTGCAATACCATTTTTCATGTATTTAATTTTTTCCAGATAGCTAAATGTATTTTTCATTGTTCATAATATCCCTATAGCAGTAATGCTTTACCATTTTTCATGTTTATATTTTTATAGTGGTTAGTGTGCAGCTTATTATCTGTATTATCTGTATTATAGTTCAGAGGTCAAGGCCGGTGTTTCCTTCTGTGTGACCTTTCCAGTGGTCTTCCCTCCACCCCAGCTCCAGTGTCTTGCGACGTCTCTTCCTGAGTCTGACCTGACGCTTGCTGTGCCCGGAGTTAACTGCATGCTGTATGAGATGGCTCTTCACTTCCCCTGTAAGTGCCCCGCCTCCTGGGTTGCTGAACTAGTGGGCAAGAAGGCCCAATCCTCGTGATGGCTACCCCTGGCACCTACCCAGTCCCAGTGACAGAGCTCCCGAGTTGTGTGTTGGATGTGTTGTGGTTTACGAGCGATCAACTCATCCGTATTAGAGATGAATACTGCACCCCGGGTGAGGTGCATTACCCTGTGGCGCCTGAAGCCACAGGGGCGCCACATATACTGATGTTCAGGAGTTGTTATATGGACCCTATTTTCTGGCTGGGGGCCAGATGTAATGATAGATACACATCATTCTAAGCTTGACTGAAGGAAGAGGTCCATAATCAATGTGTTTTTCCAATTTAAGGATTCTGAAAAATATATACCTGGCGCTGTTAAATGGGTTGTCTCATGCGGGATATGTCATAAATACTTCTCTCCAATTCATTGCTGTGTGAGAATGTTTGACATGGTGAGACAGTCTGAAGGTTTGGGGTAGCAAGGAAATTCCAGAATATTGTGGATGCAGAGGAGCGATGTTGATGGGAGGAGCAGAAAGGAGGGGAGAAAAGAATAATGGGCATCATGCATCAGGACTGGCATTGTTCATGCCAGTCTTGATGAGGGTGTGTGCTGGAGTCAGATGATCCTGATTCATGCTCTTTACCAGAAATCTTACTCTAGTCAAATACCGGAGTGAGATTTACACATGTTGGACTACCACAGCTAATCATGAACGATTTGAGCTGTGGCATCCCGCCCCTGTCTCACCCCAGCTTTGCCCATTTTGTCAGAGCTGGGAGAAACTGGCATGAAAATTCCAAAAGTCACAAAATTTAGGTGCAGCTCATAGTTACACCTAAATTTTATTGCATTGCAGAGCTACTTTTCTGGAGTGAAAACTTTGGGGAATGTGGCCCAACGTCTTGTAAGGATCAGAGATTATACTGGGGATGTTGAGGTAATTGGACTGCTTGTTTGTAGCATCCTTCTTCATGAGCCAATGACTGGCATCTGAGATCATGAAGCAGCTGTCAAGTGACAGCCACCTCATTCTCTTCATCAGGACAGCTGTGCCTCGTGATCCTGTGCTGTCTGTGAAGCAGGAATATATTTGAGACTGATGAGTTTCTCGTCCTTTAATGGTAAGGAATTAGATGATCCTCTCCGTACAAACTACTCAATTTCTGTGAAGATTTCGGATTATAAGCGCGTCTGTGACAGACTAGACACAACAATTAGCAAATTAACTATACGATCTCAGCGAAGGGCTTGGGGATTCATTGGCAGGAGAGTAATGGAAGGTGCAAAGTATTTACAAATGTCTGTCCCAACCCTCTTTTGGCAACCTGGACAAATATTCAGAGCATACTGCCACATTCTCAGGCGGTCATATTACCTCGGAGCTAGGGCATCTGAAAGGACCATTTAGCAGACGTGTACTGAAAGTGGTGTTTGTGCCCGTCCGTGTCCTGCAGGGTACTGCTGGCCGGCATGGGAGTCACTCCATGTAACTGCACATATTCCTCAGGAAATCACACATCTCCATACTTTGTTTCTTTTTCCTAGTAAAATGTTCCTTCGTCTCATGATTATTGGAGCGTCTTGCAAGCTGTGAACATGATATCAGCAATCTATTTTGGTGTAAAGTTTCAATAGAAAAGCATTGTTGCCTCTTTTTCACATAGTGGTGAACTAGAGCCCCAATTTAGGGCTTGATTACGTAAATCGGGTGTGAAACCCTCTCTATCTGCATATAATAAATCTGTCCCATTGTCATCCAAAAAAGATGGACTAGTGAAATCCGTTTGGTATTCCATATGTCATGCGAGTGCTATGTGGGTGTGTGGTTTATTTATTTTCTCGCCTAGTATTTTTATGTGCAATGCGTTTTTTTTTGTCTCAGTGTCCTGTGCTACATAGTGGTAACGTATCTGTAAAAAGCTGACAGCATACAGATGATCCATGTGACATCCGTTTTTGTTTTTTCTCGCACCCATTCATTTGCATTGGTGATTCCTCACCCTAATTACAGCTGAGGAAAACCTTACAGATCAGCACTGCCTCACTGAATAACATTGGTGTGAGTGCAATCCGATTTTTTTTTTTTTTAATCATATTGTACTCGGCGTAATTATACTCCTACCTGTAAAACGTATGTTTGAAGGAACATTGCCGTTCTGCTAGGAGGACACTACAAAGGATACGTGGTGCTCACTGACCCTTTAGTCCCACCTGCATCATGTATACACTGCTCCTTCAGGACTGCTGGTTTTTAATGATATCTTGCTTTAAAGTAGGGCAACCCTCCAATGTGTCGGGTGACACTGAAAACCCAGCGACATATTGCAACACTGAGGGTACGCTCACACGAGTGTATGAATCGGAAGAGTGCAATGCCAGAAAATCTCGCATTGCACTCTGACCAATGCTGTATGGCTTGATACAAATAATACAGCTAATCCCATTGATCAGTCCTCTTTAATCCTATGCAAATATATCCATATCAGACATATCAAACCACATTTTCAAATTTTACTAGGGACTACACTGCCGAATTTGGAGAGGTCTCACCCACATTGGTCACAGGAAAAAGCATACAGAAGAGAGTGTAACCGCCTAATTGGTTGTCACTAGCGATGAGCGAGCACTACCATGCTCTGGTGCTCGGTCATTATTAAAATGCTCAAGTCCCTCATTGACTTCCTGAATTTGGAGGGGTCTCACCCGTATTGGTCACAGAAAAAGCGGACAGAAGAGAGTGCAACAGCCCCATTTGTTTTCACCAGTCATGGCCGAGCACTACCATTCTCGATACCCAGAAAAATGCTCATGTTCCTCATGGACTTCCTAAATTTGGAGGGGTCTCGCCTGCATTGGTCACAGGAAAAGTGGACAGAAGAGAGTGCAACAGCCCCATTGTTTGTCACTAGTGATGAGCGAGCACTACCATGGTTGACTTCTTGATACTCAAAAAAAGCTTGAATTCCCCATTGACTTCCTTATACTTTTTTTTTTTTTTTTGTATTGTCTCAAATTGTCTGTACATATCCCCTCTGAATTGTAAAGCGCTGCGGAATTTGTTGGCGCTATAGAAATAAAACTTTATTATTATTATTATTATTACTTAGGTACTCGAGTCGCGTCCATCAGAGCATTCAACTGCTCGTTACGATGAGCACCCGAGCATGGTAGTGCTCGCTCATCACTAGTTGTCACTTCTGCTTGTGTAGTAAACACCCTTAGAAAGTGTAGGTAATGAACTTTGTGGCTATGATCACACACTGCATCTTTTACTCTGTTTTGGTGCATTTTTGAGGTCACAAAGATGCTCCTAAATACATGCATTTCCTTCTTCCAGCAAAGTCTATGAGATTTCTATTTCGATGTCTACAGAGTGCATCTTTCTTTGGCTTCGTTTTTGAAGATGCAGCATGTCAATTCTTTCTTTTTGCGTTTTTCCACTGTTTTTGAGGCCTTCCAGTCAATAGATTTGACTTAAAAAGCGCATTGGGCAAAATGCAGTAAAAATGCGTTTGTACCGCCCCGCTCGGATCCATGCTCGTACGGTGGGTGGTGGCTCGAGTGCCTAACGGACCCGGGGGTCACGTCGCTCTGAAAGGGGGTTGGCGCTACACGCAGAGACTTGACAGGGAGTTCCACGGCCGGGGCTGTGGTGGTTTGGTTTAGGATCTAAGTTCGTGACGCCACCCACGGGTTGTGTTGAATAGATTGACTCCACCGCTGCCGTTAACTAGGCCTCCCGGGGACGGTGTTGCGCAGCTTGGTGTTGACCCCTCCGTGGGTAGGGGAGTGATGGTCCCGGGGGCCCGGAGGAGGTGCGGAGGTGTGGGAGCGGGTGCGGGAGTATGCTGGTGCGGTGCGGCACGCGGCCCGAAGCCACTGGTGTACTTGTAACGCCCCTGCAACTGGGTCGTTACAGGGTATTAAATGTTACCCCATTTTTTCCCGGGCAGGAGGAGTGAAGTCCACACACACACTCACATCACACTGGCAGGAAGGAGTTAATAGCTTTTGCAGCATGTAGTTTTGAGCCTCATGACTCATCCTGTCTCCTTAATGAGCAGGTGGCTGCACACAGGCAGGTTTCCATGACAACCCAAGGGGAGGAGGGCCTGAATAGAAGTGAGTTTAGTGCAGAACACACTGAAAGATTAGCAGAACGTCAGAGGCTGCAGGAGAGTGCAGATCTCCACAGAACAGCTCCCTGCTGAGGAGATGCCACGAGACCAGGGCTGATAACATCTGAGGAAGGGAATGGAGCTGAGGACTGGGGATCTTTGGTGAGTGTTGTACCCGGTGGCGGTTGGTATTACGCTACCGGGCAAGAGAGAGGCGGCGAGTTCCCAAGATGCTCCATGCCACGGGGACGGCATTAACGAACCAAAAGAGAGGTACCCCAGATCACTCCATCGGACCTTTCCTCCTACCTGCCCGGGACTGACCAGAGGTTACAGGCGGCGAGGACCAGCACCCGGGTGCGATGTGGAACGGACTTTAAATAAAGAAAAACTGGAACCGCACTCCGTGACTGGTGTGAGTAATGCCACCGCCCTGTGCCCCCGGTGTCCCTGGGGACTATTGCTCTGGGTCTCATTAACCTCCCGGGGATCCCCCGCTCTACCCGTGGGGAACGATACCATCCGGCTGCCTGTAACACCTGTCCCGGAGAGAGACTGTGCAGCGGTGGCTGAACACCTAGCCGCACACCACGGGTGGCGCTGCTAGCATCCCCCGTTCCGTACCGTTTCCTGGGGGAGAGCGATGGCAAGCTCCCCAGGAACCCCGTCACCGTCCTTCCTTCCCCACCTTGTAACACCGGACCGACTTTGGGACTTTTATTGAAACCCGCCGGGGTCACGGAAGCCGGGTCGGGCCACTCACAGCCTGACCCCGATTACCACCGGCTTGGTGACCGTGCGAGTCCTGCAAGCCCCGGAGCGGGCATTTCATACTCACTATGGTAGAATACACTGGAGTCTCTGGTAAACCAAATGGGATGATACACGGGGCCCGCAGCCAGCTGCAGCTTCTCCCTGAATGGGTTGGAGGTTTCTGCCTTTCTCCTACACCTTGTTATATGAATGTTTGACTCCTATGCCTAAGCAACGGTAGTCCGCTCCCCGGCTTGCTGATTGTCGGAAGAGCCCTGTTTGCCCGCAGACGCTGGCCCTTTGGGTCTCTATGCCTTGGTGGTGGCTTTACCCTGTATGGTTGGGCTGTTGTCTTCTAACGGGTCTTGTGTGGGATAGGTCCTTAAGTCCAAGCCTCAATCAGTTGATTTGACTTGGCCCTGTCGGTTCAGGGCTTTGTACTGGGTCTGAGTACCCCTTCTGGTGCTCCGGTTTCCAATCGGTTCCCCGGTTCGATACCGGCGGGCCACGCCCGACCCCGGTCCCTACGGTTCCACCGGCTGTAATCCCAGCTCCTGCAGGCGGCCACCACCGTCTGCCTCCTTGCCAAAGGTGACTGGGCTCCGACCCAGTCACCTGAGTAGACTGTTGGCAGGCCTGGTCACAGGTCTACCCTTGAACTCGTCCTCCCTCCTTCACTGTCAAGGCTACTCTTTACACTGCTCTAGAACTTGTGTCTTTTTCCCGCCTCCAGGCCTGTGAACTTCTCGGTAGGCGGAGCCAACTGCCTGGATCCGCCCCCTGGTGTGGACATCAAACCTGGAGGGTGGTGACAAGGGTTTCTTGGTTGGCTGCTGTCACCCACTCGGGAGGGGTGTGTGTGTGTGTGACTACCTGGGACGACCTGACTAGTCCAGAGCGTCACACGTTTATTCCTCTGGGGCATTTTTTTGGGGCCAAAAATGCTGCATCTTTGTGGTTAATAAAAAAAAGATGCAGTGTGTGAACATAGCCTAAGAATTTGTCCCTGTACAGGTCAGTTTCCCTAGATTCTTCTTTGGTGAGGTTAGCTGCACTTCTTCACGCTTACCATCTGAATGTTTCTGTAGTATTAGGACATCATATTACAGATTTTCTCCATTTTCTTTTTCTAACTATAATTTTTAAAGATGTTTAATGCAATGTGGAGATAAATTTAAAAATGTGGGCATTTCTGGTTAAAGCTTGTGATGTAATCTGACCCCTTTTTCAGTTTGCCTAACTACGGTATTACAGCCCATATATGGCTTACCTTATGTCTGATAGCGGGAGGAAGCAGTAAGAGACTGTGCAGCATAGCACTATGATGAAGATTAGGAAATAGGTGTAAGGTTTCTACCTACCACATCCTTGCCTGTGCAGTTTCACAATATAATAAGTGAATATGCATTTTATAGTTGTTTTTCACCACACGGAAAATAACAGAGTTAATATTAACATAAACCCTTAAAATTCCTTTAAAATCACATTTTCTTTGCTTTTTTATTTTTCCATTGTCGTATGTCAGGATCTACAACTTCTTTGATTTCCATCGATTTAACTTAAAAAAAAAAACACTTGGAAAACTCTTCCTATTTATTTCTATGGAAAATCCACTTTGCTGACTTTTTATGAGTTTTTGGGAGCAGTGGGGTTGACAGAGCGGGAGCTGCATCCAAAGCGCACAAATTAATTGTCATGCTGCTTTTATGAACGCACGGATTTGGGTCAAAATTTTAGCACCCAAATCGCTGCGTTCAAAAAAGCAACATGCACACGTGTCGTGCACAATCTTCATAGATTGTGCAGTGAACGCAGGACGCATGCATTTACGCTGCAGTGCAATACGCAGCGTAAATGCATGTAAGTACGTAACATGCGCATGAGCCCTAATGAAGCGCTTCTGAATTGACTCTCAACACAAAAAACAAGAGGGTAACAAGGAAATAAAAACTTACAAGAAAAATAGAAACACCAGAATAGCACTAAAAAGTGATCATCACATCATATGTAACCAAAATATCAATAAAGATATCCAAATGCTAAGTAAAAATACAAGTCTTAATGCATCAAAAGAAAAGTGAAGATGTTAAGGATTTAAAAAAATAGAAACACAAACCAATTTCTATTGTTTCACCATTAAAATATAAAAACAATCCAAATTTGGTATACCTTGAAGAACCATGTTGCCAAGTAATTTTTACCACAATTTTTGTCGACTTTTTCTTGTACAATATACAGGATGGTAAAATGGTGCCATTGAAAACTATAAATCATTCTGCAAGAAAACAAAAAAAAAAAAAAGCCCTCATTTGACAGAAAAATAAAAATGTTGCGACTCTTAGCCTATATTCCCACGATCAGTATCCGTTGAGCTTTGATGTGTGCCTTTTTGACCCTGCGGTTTCTGCCTCTGTTTGGTGTGTCATTCTTTAAATAAACTTGAACTAAAATGGGGAGACAAAAGGGCGCAATAGGGTCTTACCCGATATAACATATGATGTTAGGGAAGGTACAGTAACAGTTTTTTTAAATAAACTTGTTAGTTTTGGAAACTTCCTCATACTGACATGATTAGGTGCACCAAAAACGCATGTTGGTCTTTTACCTGCGGATTTTCCACATCTATGGTGAAACTCCACACAGAAAACTAACATTCGCGCAAGAGAAATGGTGTGGCTAGGGAAAACACACTGCAGGAGAGTTTACGCAGCATAAAAAAGAAGCCCAGTGGGCATGAGTTTTCTATTAATCCCTTTCACATGGCTTGTACTGTAAAACACAGCGAAAATGCACTGTGTCCAGAACGCGAGTAGCACTGGTCGTGGGAGCGTACCCCTAAAAGAAGTTGGGGAAACATACAAAAGATGAAAAATGAAAAGTTGCCGGGTAGGAATAGGTTAAAAAGGTTGTCCACTTTCTCTGGTTAGTTCAGCTTTCCTCCCAAACTGTCTGACACTTTTGTGCATAAAATGGCTGCTGAGTGAGAGAGGAACATGTGACCAGTCCATCAGTCTCCTGCAATAGAAAAGCAGCTTTCCCATGTGAGATGTTTTGCTATTGGAGGACACTGATAGACTGGTCTGGTTAATGCTTCTCTACCAGTACATTATATCGACAGAAGTGCTGGCCAGTTTGTGAGGAAAGCTACACTAACGAGAAAGTGGTCAACCTCTTTATTGGGCATTGGAAAACATCACATGAAAGGGGTGCTCCAAAGTCAAACTAAATTTCCATGTAAATCCCTATCCAGTAAGGGCTGTTATATAAGCTGTTTTCTAATCTTGTATTAAAAATTATCTTCCATTCCCTAATTATACCATCTATCTGCTATTCTATTTTTCCTATTTCCTGTCTGATGACACTTTGAAAATCCCAGTGTATGCTGGGATACTCAAGCAAAGCGTCATGAGGGCAGGGGGCAGAGGCTGTAGCGCTGTCACAAATTCTGCCTTCTCCCTCAAATGAAGAGTCATCAGTAACGCTCATTTCAAGGGCTGCTCTGTCCCTGGCTTGTTTATTACCTGCTGGATGTGGACTATGTGATCTGCACAGTGACAGCGTTCGCTCTGTTGTCTTATCAGATCATCAGCCAGCAAGAAATAGTTGTCAATACCTGGCAGAGACCAGTATCGTCACTAACAGAGGCAGCGCTAGGCTCCTGCATGCCAGGTATTGGAACCACTTTGTTGACGGCAGATTATTGCCAGAGGCAATAATGAGAGCCTTGGTGTTTGGACAAGGAGATGGCAATAGTGATGCCAGGGCTGCAGGGAATCTGTGTACAAGGCAATGTGGTGGAGCGCTGGTGCCTTAGGAGAACAGCTAAGTGCCTGGGAGGAATATCCAATGTAGATGCTGTGTGGCATCTACACTGGATATTCCTCCCAGTGAGAAGTATACAAGGCACTCCCAAGATGATTTGAAGAATTTATTCATGTGCGTAACAAAACGTTTTCGGTCCTATGTGGACCTTCCTCAGTAGCACTATACAGAAATAAATAAATACAAAAATACAAAATAAATGGTGTACAACAAATACAAGAAACCTTTGGATATTCCTCCCAGGCACCCAGCTGCAAGTCTCTCATAGTCAACCTCAGGATCATTTTTGCCCAGACGAAGGCTCTGAATACAAGAGCCGAAACTTTGGCAAAAACTGATTGTGTGACTTTTTCACAAACATAAAAAGTAATTTTTTCTCACAATTCTATGTGTACAAGAAATTGGTATAAAATGTACTGACTCCTAAAATATATCATAAATTAGGTAAAGTAGCGCAATGCAGAATGTGCTTGTCACGTTGTACAAAGGGTTGGTAGGACGTAGTACAGCGTATTCCCCACTAGGTGGAAGCAGAGTAGTGGAGAGACAAAGTAACACAGTAACAGAAAGGCAGCTGAAGTACAGCAGAGTAAGGCTTTGTGCCCACAGGGCGTTTTACAGCGTTTTTTCTAGCGTTTTTCATTGCTTTTTTTAATCAATAAAAGCAAGGAAAAAGCATCCCAGCAAAGTCTATGAGAATCAGGACTTGCAGTGCCCACGTTGCTTCTTTTTCAGTTGCTTTTTTTCTTGCTGAAAAAAGAAGCAACATGTCAATTGTTTTAGCGTTTTTTCCCCAATTGACTTCAATGGAGTCAGGGAAAAAAGCAAGAAAAAACGCATGTGTAATGCCCACGTTGCTTTATATTTTATGCGTTTGGGCGTTTTTAGGGAGAAAAGAAAGCTATGACTATGTAGATTCCTTCATAGAAGAAAGCCACATAGCCAGCGTCGGCAGCTGTTATCTTATCTCCCATTGTTTAGCGCGACACCTCTGCAGGGACCCCCGCTGACGTCACAAGGTAAAGAGTTCATCACAGCGGGGGATCTCCAGGAAATCCCACAGTAATCCCCCTGTATGAATTGTATTCACCTTGTGACATCCTGGAACTTATACAGCGAGGTGTCGCGGTAAACAATGCTTGGCCTGCCGCTGATGTCACAATGTAAAGAGTTCATCCCAGCGGGGATCTCCAAGAATGTGGGCCACATTGCTCGGTAATCCCCCTGCATGAATTGTATTCACATTGTGACATCCCGAACTTCTCTGCAGTGACCTGTGGCATTAAACAATGCAGGGACCCCCGCTGACGTCACAAGGTGAATAGTTAATCCCAGCGGGGGATCTCCAGGAAAGCCCCCGGTAATTCTCCAGCATGAATTGTATTTGCCTCCTGACATCCCCAGACTTCCCTGCAAAGAGATGTCGCGGTAAAACACCGCAAGAATACTGAATGCCTGGTGCACAGCCTATGCCACATAAATGCAGGCAACCCCCGCTGACGTCAAGGTGAACCCCGAAAAACCCCGGTGATCCTCCTGCATGAACTGTGTTCACCTTGTGCCTTGCACCAGACATTCAGTATTCTTGCAGTGTTTTACCGACACCACTCTACAGGGAGGTCCGGGGATGTCACAAGTTGAATACAGTTCATGTAGAAGATCCGCTGCTGGCATGAACTCTTCACCTTACTCACCTCTCTGCAGTCTCCTGGGTCACGTCCGATGGGCTCCAGGACCTCCCGGTAAGCAGCTGATTGTTTACGTCCAGCGGTGAACAGCTTGCCAGCTTTTTAACAAGCAGATGATGAATCAGCTGATCTTCCCTGGACGTAAACGATCGGATGATGCTATCAGGTGATAGCATCAGCTGCTTACCAGCGGGTCCTGGAGCCCATGGGACTTTTAGACAATCAGCTGATGTGTAATCTGTTTCAGGTCCTTGAACCTGTGTCAGGTTCAAAGACCTGAATCCAATATCATCTGATCAGAAGGCAAACCGATCAGATGATGTGTCATCATCTGATCGGTTTGCCTTTCAATCAGATGATATTGGATTCGGATTGGACATCAAGGGACCCTCGACCCAGGACTACAGCTGAGGGGGGTGTGAAGATGTAATTTACCCTCTCACTGTATATGCTGTGATACTATGTCATGATATGTATATTTCCCTGGTTGTATTCGTTGTAATTCATGTATTTTCTTGGGGGAGCTACTGGTCTCAATGTGTCTCTCTCATACAATTGTAGTCTTGGCATCTAATGTGATTATGTAAATAGCCTGTCCTCTTCTTTCCAGAGTTGTGTATCTAGTCTGTAATTGCATTGGCCAGTGAAGGAATAGTCATTGTTCTTTACAGCAGGGGATCCCTTCATCTACTGTGGCTGGCAGACATATTGGAGCCCTGTGATGGACCAAACCATTGATGATAGGATGTGTGACCCCTACCCCCTGAACAAACATGGTGGGCTGGTCAAGCAGCACAGACAATGCATTTCCCTTTTTGTAACTTCAGAGTGAGCTGAAACTTGAAGAGAGCAGGAGCCCCAGCCTGGGTGGCTGTGGACACGGACGGAGCTAGGCCTGTGTGGCGGCCCGTGGGATTGTGTGGAACTCTTTGGACTACTGTAAGGACGATTGCTTTGTTATCCGGTCCGAGGATTGTCGGGAAGGGCCCCCGAATCTGTTTTATGTGGACTAATCGTGTGCTGTTCCTGTATTCCTGTTAATAAACCTGTTGGATCGTTCCTCGGCCTCGTCCATCCTTTGCTCTCTTGTACACCCCCGTCACAGGGGGTTCTTTAGTTCAATAAAGATGGAGTCACTAATTCTGTTGTGTTTTATTTCTAATAAAAAATATTTTTCTCTGTGTTGTGTTTTTTTTATCTTTACTAGAAATTCATGGTGGCTATGTCTAATATTGGCGTGACACCATGAATTTCAGGCTTAGGGCCAGCTGATAATACAAAGCTGGCCCTAACCCCATTATTACCCAGTGAGCCACCCGATACCAGGGCCGCTGGAAGAGTTGGATACAGCACCAGAAGATGGCGCTTCCTATGAATGCGCCATTTTCTGGGGCAGCTGCGGACTGCAATTCACAGTGGGGGGCCCAGAAAGCTTGGGCCACCCTGTACTGCGGATTCCAGTCCCCAGCTGCCTAGTTGTACCTGGCTGGACACATAAATTGGGCGAAGCCCATGTCGTTTTTTTTTTTTAAATTATTTTATGAAATTCATGAAATAATTAAAAAAAGGGCTTCCCTATATTTTTGGTTCCCAGCTGGGTACAAATAGGCAGCTGGGGGTTGGAGGCCACCCGTACCTGCCTGCTGTACCTGGCTGGCATACAAAAATATGGCGAAGCCCATGTTGATTTTTTTTTTAATTCATTAAAAAAAAAACAAAAAAACAAACACATAACCCAAAAGGGTTAGGAGTAAAAAAAAATGCTTAGGCTCTCGCTGTATTTTCTATTGCTAGGGTAACTTAAACAGCTACTGGCTGCTAACCCCTCCTGCTTGGTGTTACCTTCACTGGCAATGAAAAATCCAGTTAAGCCCTTTTTTCTTGAGTTTTTTTGCCAAAAAATAAAAAAAAAAATTCCATGGGCTTAGCCCAATTTTTGTGTCCAGCCAGGTACAACCAGACAGCTGGGGACTGGAAACCGCAACGCTGAGTGGCCCAAGCTTTCTGGGCCACCCGCTGTGTATTGCAGTCCGCAGCTGCCCCAGAAAATGGTGCTTTCATAGAAGCGCCATCTTTTGGCGCTGTATCCAACTCTTCCAGTGGACATGGTGCCAGGTGGCACGCTGGGTAATAAGGGGTTAATACCAGCTTTGTTTTACCAGCTGGTATTAAGCCCGAGATTCTTAATGTGAAGCCAAGTTTGACCCGGATATTAAGAATCTCCAATAAAGGGTTAAAAAAAGACACCACACAAAAAATACTTTATTAAAAATAAATACACAGACACACTTAGGGACTCCATTTTTTTACTCCCTCTCACCCCTCCTCAATCCTGGTCTTCTGTCACCGATCTAGCTCTGCTATATCAGAAAGCACGGGGGAGGAAGAACGCTTCAAATCCCCGTGCTGTCTAATCACTCAATGAGTTAGCAGAGACTGCAGGTTGGTAAGCGGTGACATCACCGCTACCACTGTTGCCATAGTAACCTAATGAGCAGGTTGCTATAGCAACGGTGATCTCCGAGCACCTGATTCCCGACACCGCTATTCACCTGCATGAGCCGGTAAATAGCGGTGCTGGTAAACGATCTAATAGATCATCATTTTCCTGTCACTTTTATTCCAAAATGGAGATTGAAAAAAATGGGCTGAACAAGGAAATGACATCAGAACACCTTTTTTTCACATCCAACTTTAATGAGCTGAAACAAGCATTCAATAGTAACAAAAAAAGCATGAAAAGAAGCATGAAAAAAAGCAGGAAAAAAAGCATGAAAGCATGAAAAAAAGCAGGAAAAAAAGCATGAAAAGAAGCATGAAAAGAAGCAGGAAAAAAAGCAAGAAAAAAAGCATGAAAAGAAGCAAGAAAATAAGCATGAAAGTATGAAAAGAAGCATGAAAAAAAGCATGAAAGCATGAAAAGAAGCACAGAAAAAAGCAGCTTTTTTTTGTGCTGAAAAAAAAAGCACCGTGGGCACATAGCCTAACTTCAACAGGCAGTTACCCGGCAAACCACCAGGGGGCAAAAGAGTAGTCAAACAGTCAGAGTCTAAAGCCAGGAAAGTCAAGTCACTGCAAAGGCAGGATCAAAACCAAGTTAGAAAACAGAACCGAGTCAGAAGCCGGGAGATCAGGTATGCAGAGGGAAACACAAACAACAGACAGGAGCGTGAAGTCAAGGGCTGGGACAGACGGACGAGCAGGGAAGGGTGCAGGTCAGGGCACAGTAACAAGGAGTCAGATCAAACAGGAATTCTCACCAGAGCAAGTCACAGGCTGCAGAACAAAACTATAACCAGCACCAGGATGCAGTTGAAGAGACCAGATATAGTGTCTCCTGAAACCAGAATGAGGCTGATGGGGGTTAACCTCTGACATGACCAGGCCGGGTCTGGGAAACTCTGGAGACACAAGCACACGTAGACCCATTAAAATCAATGGGTGTTTGCCATGGACCGTGTGCACGTGTGGAGCATACGTGTACCCGTGTGGAGCATACGTGTGCCCGTGCCCGTGTGCTCAACACATAGACATGTCCGTTTTTCTCCGGCATCACGGGTGTCACACAGACCGCACATGGATGTGATCTGTGTGACACGGACCGGAGAAAACATACATGCCTGTGAAATAAAAAGAATTTCTGTACTCACCTTCTTCAGCCCTGCTGTCTCTGCCGCTGCTGTCACTTGCTTCTGACCCCCACTCATTATACTCATTGCATATTCACTTCACTGTGGGCCGGAAGCAGCATCAGCGGGGAGTCGGCAGGACCAGAGACCAAAGATCAGCACCACGGACAGCAACGCCAGGGACTGGTGAGCAGAAAGTTCCCGATCTCCGTGTGTTATCACGGATAACACACGGAGAACACACGTGTGCCATAAACACGGTACACAGAAGACAATATGCCCTATTGACACATCCTTGAAAAATGTGCATTATTTTCACGGACGTGTGAAAGAGGCCTAAAGCATTTTCGTTTTATTTAAAAAAAAACCTGTACCTTGGGGCAAACATTTTCTCTGAAAAGACCCCTTTAACGTTTCGCGATGTATTTTTTTCATTGTGACACAGTGTGCTTATATTTTATGACTTTTAGTTGAAGCGACAATCTAATTTTCATTGTAAATTAAATTTGTGAAATATTATATGCTGGAACATCAGTTCGGAAAGCTGCTCTGTAAAATAAAAGAATGTTATATTGTCCCAAGAAGAAAATGCCTGCAGGCGTGTGTCTGAGTAATTTTTATTAGGTTCATCATAACAGAGAAGCAATCAATACTTGTTGACTGCAGAAGTCCTATTTTAAAAAAAAAAATAAGTGAAAAAATAAAATTTTATAGCTTTTATAGGCATTTCCTGATGTAAAGTGTAGTTGCTCGGGTGAATTTCTAATTGTTACCCACATTGAATGCCCAAATGCAAGACAAGACTATTGATCACTTTCGGAGCACTCTTGCCAAACTGTCCACAATCTCTCCTTTCCTAGTGCATATTATTTTCAGACGTGGGTTGCTTTGAGGATTTGTACTATATGATATAGTGCTAATTGCCTGATATTGATGAGTATACATAAGTCTGTGTGGTCAGTTTCAAAGCTGATTTACGCAGAACTCTTTCACAAACTGCAGTTGACATCACCCGAGAGCCTTAGATAAGCGGCAATCACAATTACCAACACTATCGCAATTATTTTTCGGTAACCCAATTAAACACAACAATAAATATATATATATATATATATATATATATATATATATATATATATATATATATATATACGGTGTATATATCTCTATAATTTTTTTAACACATCAGAAGGATTATTGTTACAGAAACAGAAATAACCTTATAAGGTTCTAATAAATTTTTTTAATTATTAGATAGTAGTAGTTTTTCCAACACAATAGTAGTAGAAGATGGCTTATCATTATCAGTACCCCATTATTTCTCTGCTTAAAACTTTAGATAATCCAAAGCTTTTGTAAAGTATAAAGAATAATTATCTGAAGCTAGGTCTATACATTTAGGTCTACATATAATTAGACTTGCATCTTTATATGCACTGCTTAAACCTGTTGCTGGATCAAAACATGAAAAAAAGCCTTGTAATAAGGGTTGCTCAGATTTGCGTATAGCATGTGATGATTCTCTAAATTCTCTAAACTATCAGAGGAGCATTGCATGACCTATAAGTTGAGACAAGTGAACCTGAAGTTCAGGTTCGAACACAGACTACAAAAAAATACAGAGTTTGGGTTTGAAGTTTGAGTGAGTAAAGGGCACTTTACACTCTGTGATATCGCTATCAATATTGCTAACGAGCGTACCCGCCCCCGTCGGTTGTGCGTCACGGGCAAATCGCTGCCCGTGGCGCACAACATCGCTAACATCCATCACACTACTTACTTGCCTAGCAACGTCATTGTGGCCGGCGAACCGCCTCCTTTCTAAGGGGGCGGTTTGTGTGGCATCACTGCGGCGTCATTAAGCGGGCGCCCAATAGAAGCGGAGATGAGCGAGACGAACATCCCACCCACCTCCTTCCTTCCTCATTGCGGGCGGCCGCAGGTACGGTGATTTTTCCTCATTCCTGCGGTGTCACACCTAGCGATGTGTGCTGGAACGACGAACAACATCGTACCTGCAGCAGCAACGATAATCGGGAATGGAATGACGCATAAATGATTAGGTAAGTAATTCTGATAGTTAACGGTCGTTCGTGCGTTTCACACGCAACAACTTCGCTAACGAGGCCAGATGTGCGTCACAAATTCCGTGACCCCACGACATCTCGTTAGCGATGTCGTTATGTGTAAAGCGGCCTTTACAAGTGCACTCAAACGACCAGCTCTATGCTTCGGTATGAGTGATGCTCAGTCCTGTGTGAGCCGCGTGCAGTGTTTGAATGGCTCACACCGGGCATGAAATCAGTGATCAAATGTAGTGTGCACACATAAAAAAAATAAAAATTTGAAAAACCCCACCCACCGCCCCCCAGAAGTGTTCTGCTTATGGCTGACTGCATGTGGGCGGAGACACAAACTGCCCAATTACTGACTTCCATTGAGGTTTGGATCAAGTCAGAGTCACCAACCAAACTTTATCTAAAGTTTGACTGTACCATCCGAACCGAACTTCCAAAGGTTCGCCCATCTCTACTTATAAGTTTCCTTAGACCATGGTCAGACAAGTGTATAGGATTCTATATGAGAGCATCAGATGTGATATGCTAATGACACTCAATTCAAACTCTTCTGTGACTGTGAGCGGAGTGTCCTTATTGCGTGATCCGATTCTATCGCATGTGAAAATCGGAGCGCAGGTGAGAAGATAGAGAGCTGAATTTTGCTATCTTCTCCATTGTGTTTGTGTCGGTGAATTTCATGACATTCAAGTGCAGTCCAATGTTTTGCATGCACCCATAGATTTCAATGGTTGCATGCCCTCTGATATATGCTGCCAATTTCAGCATGCAGCAATTTTTTTCCTCATGCCAGCTGTCCAGTTGGCTGATCTCAGTCGATCTTGGAGGTGAAGAAGCTTGATGTTGGGGTCCTGGGCTGGTGTGGTTACATGTAGTCTGCGATTGTGAATACGGTTGGATGTACTACCAAATTCTCTAAAATTCGATGTACGCACAGACTGACAATGGCGGAGATGGAGAGATCACTCTCTCCTTCTTCTCTGCAGCTGTGATCCAATCGCAAGATCGGATCGCAATATAATGACACTCGGATCATGCTCGCAGTAGAGTCTGAGCCGAGAGTCATTAGCATATCTCATCTGATGCCATACAAAATGTGACGCTGGTCTAACACAGATTGAGACAGATTTGTGAACAATATTTGAGAGAAAAAGGCCTTTTGTGTACAGAGAAAAAGTCTTACATCTTTCACTTCAGCTCATTAAAAATAGCAGCAAATACAAAAGTGTTGTGTTTATATTTTTGTTCAATCTAAAAAAAAGTCAGATTTTTTAAATTTTTTTGTAGTAGAGATTTTATATTTGTTAGTATTTTATTTTGTTATTTCTATTGTTTCTACTGATGCTTTATTGTACATATGCTGTATTACAATATAATTTCACCTGCTTAGAGATAAAATTTTCTTTTATTGATAATTTACTTTTATTGTACCTTGTGCATCCATAGGAGCCTAAAGCGGGCTTTACACACTACGAGATCGCTACAGCGATCTCGTTGGGGTCACGGATTTTGTGACGCACATCCGGCCACTGTAGCGATTTCGTTGTGTGACTCCTAGGAGCGATTTTGGATCATTGCAAAAACGTCCAAAATCGCTCCTCGTTAACATGGGGGTCCTCTCCCAATTATCGCTGCTGTCGCTTGGGCGATGTTGTTCCTCATTCCTGCGGCAGCACACATTGCTACGTGTGACGCCGCAGGAACGAGGAACCTCTCCTTACCTGCCACATGCCAGCAATGAGGAAGGAAGAAGGTGGGCGGGATGTTCGTTCCGCTCATCTCCGCCCTTCCGCTTTGATTGGGCGGCCGCTTAGTGACGTCGCTGTGATGCTGAGCGAACCGCTCCCCCTTAGAAAGGAGGCGGTTCGCCGGTCACAGCGACGTTGCCGAGCAGGTAAGTACGTGTGACGCTGCCGTAGCGATAATGTTCGCTACGGCAGCGATCTTCATATATCGGCATAACGATAGGGGCGAGTGCAATCACGCTCGCCATCGCTAGCATCGGCTGAAAGTGACGCCGGATGTGCGTCACTTTCGATTTGACCCCACCGACATTGCACGTGCGATGTCGTAGTGTGCAAAGTGCCCCTAAAGGGGGCTTTACGCGCTGCGACATCGCTAATGCGGAGTCGTTGGGGTCACGGAATTTGTGACGCACATCCGGCCGCATTAGCGATGTTGCTGCGTGTGACACCGATGAGCAATTTTGCATCGTTGCAAAAACGTGCAAAATCGCTCATCGGTGACATGGGGGTCCATTCTCGATTATCGTTACTGCAGCAGTAACGATGTAGTTCGTCGCTCCTGCGGCAGCACACATCACTATGTGTGACGCCGCAGGAACGAGGAAGCTCTCCTTACCTGCCTCCCAGCCGCTATGAGGAAGGAAGGAGGTGGGCGGGATATTCCGGCCACTCATCTCCGCCCCTCCGATTCTATTGGGCGGCCGCTCAGTGACATCGCTGTGACGCCGCACGGACCGCCCCCTTAGAAAGGAGGCGGTTCGCCGGTCACAGCGACGTCGCCGGGCAGGTAAGTATGTGTGACGGGTCTGCGCGATGTTGTGCGGCACGGGCAGCGATTTGCCCGTGTCGCACAACAGATGGGGGCGGGTACCCACGCTAGCGATATCGGGACCGATATCGCAGCATGTAAAGTAGCCTTTAGTCAAAGGGTAAAACAGTCCACTAGAATGATACAAATCATTGATAGAGTTGTCCTGGGTCTGCTAGGACTTAGCTGATCTGTTATGCCAGTAAAAACCCGGCAAACATGATCACGAGGTGGGGCATATCAGGGCAGTACAGATGCTTCTGTTCAATACACAATGATCATTAAATGCTGTGTAGCCAGCGAAATAGAAGACAGAGGGATAAATAAAATACTTCTGTCTTCGCTCCGGGTTTTCCTGAAAGCACCACTCCAGCGATAAATCTAAATTCCCTTGCCTCTGTTCTTATATTCACCCTTACTTCATCGTTTTTCAGCACCATTCTGGTGCCACGGCGCTATCTTGTGCCCTTAACTTCTGTCTAGCCGGAAGTGAGAAGTCACAAGCGCTCAGTGCAGTTCTATGAGAGACAGAACAAGGCTGTCATAAAGTTTAATTGATTTGTAACCTGCAGCTGTGATGTGCCGATCATTAGCTAGTATTGCACCCTCTCATTTACTATTTAGTGATCTGCGCATCTCAGCGCTTGTCACAAGTAAGCATTGCACTGTAAAGCAGGCAGAGAGGAGAATGAAAAGTGATGTAAGCATGTATGACCAGACTGCTGTCACTCACAGAGACAGAGAGGCAGCCCGCCTCCACAAGTGACTGCTCAATTTGTTCGATTCTGGTGTTCAGACTGCATCAAAGCTAAAACATCAACACAGGAATATAGGAGTGGCAGAAAGATCAGTTACAGGAACAGGGTAGATAGCAGAGGTATTTTGGGAAAGTGTTAGATAGGAATAGTTAGGACAAATAAAAGGGTGTCACATTAGTTGTGGAAAGCTCTTTTAATACACAAGAAATAAAATACACATGTAGTTAGCACACTGTGAGTCTTTACCCTATCTGACCTAAAATGCTTGCCTCAGCTCCTTGTGGTTCCAATAGGATTTACAGCACAATCCATTGCACTGCCACCAATTCACTAAAGTCCTGCAAGGCACTGACCCTTCACTGCACTGCATCTTAACATATCTGTTCAAGCTCAAAACACTTCTCTGTTTTGACATTCATAGCTTTCTGCAAGGCATCAGACGTCCCAGAATCCTTTTTACTTTCCTGTTTGGGCTGTGTTCCTGGACACCAGGCATGGACAGATTTTCTGCTTTTGACGGCTCTTTGCTAATCCTGTCCTTTTAAAGCGAGAGAGTGTTATTGTAAAACGTATATCCCATAAATACAGCCTTTATAAACCTGTCATGTGCAATGTATAAAGTATGCTGAAGAATATTAGCTAGCAGGTTCACTGACCCATTTCAGTGTCTGTTTTTACTACTATACCCAAAGGTTAGGTTATAATTTCCATCTGGTCACGAATCTGATAATTTATTAAAATAACAGTTCTTATGCTGCTCATTTTTAAAACAACAAAGTTCCAGAAAAAAATAACTAGTAAAATCTGGGGTGGGGGATCATTATTTCTCATGACAGCAGGCACATGGGTTTTAGTTTGCACATATAGACCTCATTTGGTTGTCTATTTTTTACATAGTATTCAGTGATTTTTACGGGTTGAACATGTACCCAAAATTGTTTACGAGGCTGTTCATACGTACATGTATTTTTCCAGGCATTGTGGTCAACGCAAAAATCACGAAGACGTCTGTTTTTTACTAGATGAAAAGTACCAATACAAATCTATGAGTTTGTGAAAATCATGGCCATGGCACGGATGTCGTCCTTGTGTAGTCCTTGTGATGTTTGTGATTAACAAAAGGATCGGAGAAGTTTCTAAATGATTTTATTAATCCATACATGAAAACCACTGATGAAACACTGATGGTAAAAACTAATGAACATACTAGATAATGAACATACTAGACATTGAAGCTCTCCATGCCTGAACCCCAAGATATCTACTGACCCAAAAGTCAGCTTCAGTTTGCTCAAAACCATATAAATAAGTGACAAGTTTTGTGATTTTACCCTGTGATGCTTTGATAAAACTAGAAAGCATCTATGGAGGAAGGTTATGTATGAAAGGATGAAGCATATGCTAAATAGAATACACTTCCTACAGTGAAGCTAAGCGTTGGCTCAGCGATGTTATGGGTCTACTTTGTGTCTTCTGGCACTGGAACCTGCATTATGTGGAGGGTAAAATGGATAAAATCACTTTCAAGAAATCCTAGAAGAAAATGTAATTCCATCTATGATGAAGTTGAAGCTTGGGATTCATTTGACCTTTCTGTAGCACAATGATCCAAAACATATCTGAAAGTCCACCTAGTCATGATTTCAGAAAAAGTCCTGGAAGATTCTTGAGTGGCTGTTGCCTACCATGAAACCTATAAAATATCCTAAGTGGGATTTGAAGAAGTTGCAATACACAAACACAATAATATTAGTGAACTGGAGGCTATTGCCCATAAGGAACTGACTATGTTTCTTAAAGGGGTTGTTATTCTATCTTCACTTTGAGTGCATTATGCGCTGTGAGGATTCTCCAATGCCGATGTAACGATGGTCATTATGGCCAAACAGTTCAATTTTAGTTTTGTCAGACCACAGGACATGTCTCCAAAAATTAAAGTGAATCTGTCAGGTGCAATACACCGTGTGCAGAATTATTAGGCAAGTTGTATTTTAGAGGATTTTTTTTTATTATTGATCAACAACTATGTTCTCAATCAACCCAAAAGACTCATAAATATCAATGCTTAATATTTTTGGAAGTTGGAGTGTTTTTTCTTTTTAGATTTGGCTATCTTAGGAGGATATCTGTTTGTGCAGGTAACTATTACTGTGCAGAATTATTAGGCAACTTAATAAAAACCAAATATATTTCCATCTCACTTGTTTATTTTCACCAGGTAAACCAATATAACTGCTCAAAATTTAGAAATAAACATTTCTGACATGCAAAAACAAAACCGCAAAAAATTAGTGACTAATATAGCCACCTTTCTTTATGATGACACTCAACAGCCTACCATCCATAGATTCTATCAGTTGCTTGATCTGTTTACGATCAACATTGCGTGCAGCAGCCACCACAGCCTCCCAGACACTGTTCTGAGAGGTGTACTGTTTTCCCTCCCTGTAGATCTCACATTTTATGAGGGACCACAGGTTCTCTATGCGGTTCAGATCAGGTGAACAAGGGGGCCATGTCATTATTTTTTCATCTTTTAGACCTTTACTGGCCAGCCAGGCTGTGGAGTAGTTGGATGCATGTGATGGAGCATTGTCCTGCATGAAAATTCATTTTTTTTCATTGAAATTCATTCATTTTTTTCTTGAACGATACCGACTTCTTACTGTACCACTGCTTGAAGAAGTTGTCTTCCAAAAACTGGCAGTAGGTCTGGGAGTTGAGCTTCACTCCATCCTCAACCCGAAAAGTTCCCACAAGTTCATCTTTGATGATACCAGCCCATACCAGTACCTCACCTCCACCTTGCTGGCATCTGAGTCGGAGTGGAGCTCTCTGCCCTTTACTGATCCAGCCTCTGGCCCATCCATCTGGGCCATCAAGAGTTACTCTCATTTCATCAGTCCATAAAACCTTTTAAAAATCAGTCTTAAAATATTTCTTGGTCCAGTCTTGACGTTTTATCTTATGTTTCTTGTTCAAAGGTGGTAGTTTTTCAGCCGTCCTTACCTTGGCCATGTCCCTGAGTATGGCACATCTTGTGCTTTTTGATACTCCAGTAATGTTGCAGCTCTGAAATATGTCCAAACTGGTGGCAAATGGCATCTTGGCAGCTTCATGCTTGATTTTCCTCAATTCATGGGCAGTTATTTTGGGCCTTTTTTGCCCAACACGCTTCTTGCAACCCTGATGGCTATTTGCCAAGAAACGCTTGATTGTTCGGTGATCACGCTTCAAAAGTTTGGCAATTTCAAGACTGCTGCATCCCTCTGCAAGACATCTCACAATTGTGGACTTTTCAGAGACTTACAAATCTCTCTTCTGACCCATTTTGCCAAAGGAAAGGAAGTTGCCTTATAATTAAGCACACCTTATATAGGGTGTTGATGTCATTACACCACACCCCTCCTCATTACAGAGATGCACATCACCTGATTTACTTAATTGGTAGTTGGCTCTCAAGCCTATACAGCTTGGAGTAGGACAACATGTATAAAAAGGTATCATGTGATCAAAATACTCATTTGCCTAATAATTCTGCACATGGGGTGTATGCATCCAGAACACAAGCAGTTTTGGGTGCATATTTCTAATCCCTGCCTAACTGTCCCAGCATTTACTAGAACACATAAAGAGATCTTTAGAAAAAGTATTTCTAAAGATCCTTTATGATGTGCTAATGAGCGCAGGGACTAGTCCCAAGGGCGTGATTTTCCCCGACTTGTCCACCCTCTTAGCATGTTAGCACGCCCGCAGTGTGGTGACTTCTGATCATGCACACTGAGCCTAAACCCAGCGTCTGAGGCGATAACGGACACAGGTATGCGCATCACTGCCGATGACGCTGGATAATGGGCATTGAATAGCAAGAGGGAGGACTAGTCGGGGGAAAATCATGCCTTTGGGACTAGACCCTGTGCTTATTAGCATATCATAAAGGATCTTTAGAAATCATTTTTCTAATGCTCTCTTTATGTATGCTACTAGATGGTGGGTCAGTTAGACAGTTATTAGCAATATGGACCCAGAACTGCTCTTGGTTCTGCATGCATATTACACCTGACAGGTCTTTGTTCCTGTGTACATTTGCAAACATTAATATGGCTTTTTACATTTCTTTTGGAGTAATGGCTTCTTCCTAGCACAGTGGCCTTTCAGCCCATGTTGATACAGTACTCATTTCACTGTGGATAAGGACACAATCTTACCAGCTCTTATCTGTATGTCTTTGTAGTGTGGAAGCAAACCAGAGTACCTGGAGGAAACCCACACAAACACGGGGAGAACATACAAACTCCTTAGAGATGTTGTCCTTGGTGGGAATTGAACCCAGGATCCCAGTGCTGCAAGCCTGCAGTGCTGACCCTGAGCCAGGATTTGTAGAAATCCCAAGAAACACCCATGACTGCGCACCTCAGTGCTAATCAATGATTGATCTCTGCTTTCAAACCACCATTGTTATTAATGAGGTCTCAAGAAAAACAAAGCGGTCGACCACTTATATTTCTTCACTGTTGTTTTTTTTGTTGACTTTCTCGTTGGTGGTAGTTATAATATTGGTCTTCTTGATGTTCAGGTGACGTCCTGTTTCAGGTATTCCTTTTTATTCCTTTTCATCAGAAACTGCATCAGCAAATGGGCCTCCATGTAGGCTCTCCATTTGTCATCACTGTCCTGATTAATTAGGATCTCCATTCTCTTTCCCCAGTCACTTGATTGATGTTGTCCAGCCAGGGAGGCCCTCTGTTTAGCTCCATATTTGAAGCATATTAATTCTGGGTTTTGAGGGTTGAGGAGTTTTAGGGTAGGTCACCACAACCCTCACTTAGTCACAGACTGTTGGTATGTCATGCCTTGCTACCTTCACATCATTTTGAGCCGGCTATAGGAAGGCAGAACTGGTTAGGCTGGTTTCACACTACGTCTTTTTAACATCCGTTGAAAACGTTTTTTTAACTGAAGTACGGATCCTGTGCAAATCCGTTTTCATGTCAATGCATTTTCAATGGACTCGCGTCCACCTGCGTTTGCGTGCGTTTGCGTCCGTTAGACGCAGGATCCGTCCTTTTGCGTTATTTTAACATGTTTCAAAAACGCAACATGTAGCGTTTTTGAGCTCCGTCCAAATACTGCAAATTGCTGGATCCTGACTATAACGCACGCAAACGCAGGTGAACGCTGCATGCTGATAGACAGGATCCTGCTTTTGGACTGAGCATGCCCAGAATATATATATATATATATATATATATATATATATATATATATATATCTTTGCTGTAAAAGCAGGATCCGTACTTCCGTTAAAAAAACGTTTTCAACGGATGTTAAAAAGACGTAGTGTGAAACCAGCCTTACCTGCAATAATCGATCTTGTTTTGAATCTTCAGAAAAGACTTGACTCAGTTTCCATTCTCTGATGTAATATCATGCCATGGTTATAAACCCCTAGAATCTGATTTTCGGCTAACAACATATGCCTCTCTGTTTTGGTACGTGCTACCTATTGTGCCTCAGGGAACCATGCATTTGAAAACAATGAGTTTTTTGTTACCATTTAATTTTTCTTTCTTTCCTTTGTTAATGTGGTGTCACTGAAGGGTGAAAATGCAATAAACAAATGTGTATACAGATGGAGCTGTTGTAAGTTTGGCAGATGCTGCAGAATTTGTCATGGTTATCACAATGTGACTTAAAAGGGAAGCATGTGTGATATTATCTTAAAGTAATTTCCCCGGAAAAAGTTACCATAACTACAAGATACAAGTCCTGTTGTGAAAAAAAAGAAATCATGAACTTCTGATTTAACAACTACACAGTAATAACTCTTAGGCTATGTGTCCACGCTGCGGAAAATGCGCGGATTTTGCCGCGGATTTCTCGCGGAAAAGCCGCGGATTTCCCGAAAATCTGCAGCTCAGGCACTTCCCAGCCATTTCTATGGCATTTTGGAAATGCTGTGTCCACGCTGCGGATTTTTCCGCAGCGGATTTCGTGCTGATTTTGATCCGGAAAAATCTGCAACATGTCAATTATTGTTGCGGATTTTCATCCGGATTTTGGCTTTAAAATTGGGAAAAAAAAAAAAATCTGCACTAAAATCCGCATCAAATCCGCGGTAAATCCGCGGCAAATCCGCACCTTTGAAAAGGTGCGGATTTTGCTGGAAAGCTGCGGATTTTGATGCAGACAAATCCGCAGCTACATTCTCCCGTGGACACATAGCCTAAAAGTGAACCTGTCAGGTCCAATATATACCCAGAACCACGAGCAGTTCTGGTGCATATTGATAATCCCTGCCTAACTGTCCCACCATCTAGTAGCATAGATAAAGAGATCTTTAGAAAAAGTATTTCTAAAGATCCTTTATGATATGCTAAGTACAGGGACTAGTCGCAAGGGCATTAATTTCCCCCGACTAGTCCGCCCTCTTAGCATGTAAATATTTTGTCAAAAATGTGACAAAATCTCTGCGTTTAGAAAAGCAGCATGTCAATTCTTTTGTCTGTTTTGGCAGCATTCTACACCCATTGAAATCAATGAGTTGTAGAAAAATGCTGCCAAAATGTTAAGCAGTGCGTTTGCACTGCATTTTTGTTGCGATCCGCATGTTTTTTTGACATAAAGGCAGGTCTTTTGTCTCTCGGTCGGTCGGTCTGTCGGTCGGTCTCTCTCTCTATGTCGCTATCTCTCTCTCTGATCATGTCGGTCTCTCCCTCCCACCCCCTCTCTCATACTCACCGATCCACGATCACCGGCGCGGCGCTGCACGGTGTTCACACTGTGGCGGCTTTTCTTTTGAAAATGACGGCCGCTCATTAATCCATCTCGTATTCCCTGCTTCCCCCGCCCACCGGCGCCTATGATTGGTTGCAGTCAGACACGAACCCACACTGAGTGACAGCTGTCTCACTGCAACCAATCACAGCCGCCGGTGGCCGTGTCTATATTGAGCAGTAAAAAATAAATAAATAATTAAAAAAAAAACGACGTGCAGTCCCCCCCAATTTGGATACTAGCCAGGGTAAAGCCACACGGCTGAAGGCTGGTATTCTCAGGATGGGGAGCTCCACGTTATGGGAAGCCCCCCAGCCTAACAATATCAGCCAGCAGCCGCCTGGAATAGCCGCATCCATTAGATGCGACAGTCCCGGGACTCTACCCGGCTCATCCCGATTTGCCCTGGTGCAGTGGCAAACGGAGTAATAAGGAGTTAATGGCAGCCCATAGCTGCCACTAAGTCCTAGGTTAATCATGGCAGGCGTCTCCCCGAGATACCTTCCATGATTAACCTGTAAGTTAAAGAAAATAAACACACGCATCCAAAAAATCCTTTATTTGTAATGAAAGACAAAAAAACATCCTCTTTCACCACTTTATTAATCCCTCAAAAACACCTCCAGGTCCGACATAATCCACGCAAGGTCCCACGACGCTTTCAGCTCTGCTACATCGGAAGCTGACAGGAGTGGCAGTAGAACACCGCCGCTCCTGTGAGCTCCATACAGCAACTGAAGTGAGTCGCGAGATCAGCTGTGCTGTCAATGAGGTTACTCGCGGCCACCGCTCTCAGGTGGAGGCTTCAGCTGTGGCTGCGAGTAACCTGAGTGAACGCACAGCTGATCGCGCGGCTCACTGCAGTCACTCAGGGGATTTGCGATCACAGGTGAGTCCTTTACATGTGACCGCAAATCAAGCTGCGGCACAAGCACAGAGCCGCGCGATCACAATGAAGTCGGGTGAAGTTCATCCGAGTTTATTTTGATCGCGCGGCACTGTCTTGCAGCCAGCCATGCTATTTTTGACAGTGCGGTCCCACTCGGCTCTGCTGCAAATCTATGGGGATGCTGCAGAGCCGAGTGGGACCGTGCTGTCAAAAATGTGCATTCTGGATGCTTTTCCCACTCTGTCTATGGCAGAGCAAGCATCCATTACGCATGAATTCTACAGGAATGTGCGCACGTTGCGTTCTGCCAAATGCGTCTCAGAACGCAGCTTTTTCAGCTGCGTTCTGAGACGCACAGGCAGTGACTTACACACTGCGGAATAGAACGCAACGTGCGCACATAGCCTTACACTGACTTACCTTGAATTTTTATAGTGCCAACATGTTTTGCAGCTGTGTATAGAAAATCCATTACGCCAGTCGCTGTCACTGCTCCCACCAGATAATCAGTGTCCGATGGCCTTAGATCAGTGTGTGCTTTCTGCAAGTTATGGCTTTTAGATGCTTTTTCTGCTAGGTTGTTTTCATTTCTTGTCTTCTAGCCAATAAATAACTATTACTTTTTCTCCTGGTTAACCAAAGTTTCTTTTGGATAAAAAAAATGTTGGTGCCTCTATATTTGATGTGAGCTTTGTTAAAATTGTATTACGGTGCTCTGCACGCATAAAATATTTTTTTTATGATGAATAGTATACAATGTTTCAAAACAGTTGAGGATACAGTATCCTGACATATCCCAAATACGCCAAAAAGACAATCTTTAGGCATTAGTAGGTCATAAAGGCCGACAATCCTTATTTTGGTGCTAATATCACACAAACAAAATGAATGACACCCTTATTGGCTTCATGCACACAATTTTCTGCTCTAGATGGTAAATAGACTACCAGTACTGGGGACCGATTGATAAAAAAAAAGACATTGTTGAAAATGAAATGGCTGACATGAAGTATCCAAAGTTATTAATATGACGCCCCAGGGCTGTGGGGTACTCGGTCCCGGCCGTGTGTGACACTCAGGGGGAGTCGTAGTCGTGGTCGCGGCCGAGGACCGGTTCCGTGACCCTGGGGGTTGGTCCGATAAAAGGGGTGAAAAATAAAAAGGAAATAAAAATAAAAGAGTTCTCGACTCCGCCACTTGGGGTGTGCGGCCAGGTTATTGGGGCCACCGCTGCAGAGTCCTGCTGGGGCTGATGGAGTAGTGCAGCTTAGGTGTTTTGGGCTTCCGCAAGCAGGAACAGGCCCCAGCAGTGGATGGGGACTATGGTAAGGGACAGTCAGTATAGGTGTGCAGGGCGAAAAGGAAACAGTTCATACCAGTATTTGCAGTTTCCACTTGCTTTTACTGGAGGCTGGTACCTGGACCCTCTGGTGCTCGTTACAGGTGTTCTCGCTCCCCTTGTTTTCCATGTCAGCTCTGACCTGGGTTGTCTGTACTCCATGCGCACTTGTTGTTGGTGGGCTCCCGTGGCCTAGAGCTTCTTGGGAGTCCCTTCTCTTCAGTCTTGGTCCTATTGCAGGCAGCCTGGACTATTTAAGGAGTTCAATCCCTGGTCCCCTCTTTGCTGCTGATGCTTCAAACTCTTTTGGGTGGTGAGGGACTCTCGAGATCCCCTCACCTGGCAGAATTAACAGTTTACCATAAAGTATCCCGCTGTCCTAGGGTCTGCTCCCCGCTTTGTGCTGAGTCCTGTAAGCCTTGGTTCCAGACTTCCACAGGCATCCCGCGGTCCCTGGAGTCTTACACTTCCACAGGTAACCCACGGTTCCTGGAGTCCTGGTTCCGTACTCCACAGTCCCTCACTCCTATTACAGAACTCCGTTATTACTGCAGGTCTTTTCCTTTCTTTCTGTGCTTTTGCTCTCAACTCCTTCTTTCTCCTCACAACTCCTCTCCTACCACTCTCCGACTACACACTCCTTTCTCTCCTCCCGCCAACTTCCCAACTGATCACCGGCCTCTCCTCCTCAATGTGTCTCTCCCTACAGATTGGGTGGCAACTATCCAATCAGTGCCCATCCCTTTTACCTGTTGCTAGGCAGTCTCCCAGTCTGGTGTTGGGGTTGTGGTTGTGGCCTGAAGGTGCTGGTGTGTTGACTGGCACAGATATTCCGGGGTTTGGGTTTCCACTGATTACATTTTGTGGCACCTGATACCTCAGGGGTGCTACATTAACCCCTTAATAACATATCACATAAAGCTACATCATATGCTGGCTCCCTGCCTTTGATGCAACCCAAGTTCACATCTTCTCTGGCAGATGATGGCTGTGCTATTCAGTTATCATGTGCCTCTAACAACGGTGCGTGGAGCACAGCTCCACCCAAGGGTGTTAACCTGTTAAATTCCACTGTCAATCTTTGACAGCAGCAATTGCAGCTCACCAGCAGGAGGGTGTGTCCTTATATGCAATCTATGCTTATTGCAATCGTCGTGTGCTGATGGTTTGCCATGAGAGCCAGGGGGTCTGCTGAAGACCCCCATGCCTGTCATGATAGTATTTCTATGAACATCAGCTTCTAGTTGGCATTCACATGAGACCAAGAATTTTGCTATACTCAGCAATACTATGGTATTGCTATATAAAGCACAAGTGATCAGATTAATTTTGTTTTTTTTTTTAAAATATGAAAAAAATTAAAGAATATATAAAAAGTTGAAATCATCCCCCCATGCTTTTTTCTCCCATTAAAAATAAAAAAAAAATAAAAATGTGTGCATTGTGCTTTTTTTGCATTTTTTCCACACTTGGATTTTTTTTCCTGCTTTCCAGTACATTCCATTGGTGTAATTTTAAAAATAAATGTCGTCTCACCAAAAACAATCCCTCATATGAGTATTGCGACAGAAAACTGAAAAAAGTTATGGCTCTTAGAAGAAGGAAAGAAAAAAATTAAAAACCCTAAAATGTAGATTAGCTATGTCGTGAATGCGTTAAGGAATAGATGCAGTACTATGAAATGAGAGATTAAAAAAATTAGCTTAGGGTTGTTTTTTTTGCCTTCAGAGTGTAATAAAATAGGCAGCAGTGAATAGACTTACATGTTGATAACCTATAAGGAGCACAATGGAAAAAATGCTCTGAAAATGGATATTTTACCTAAACACCTATATTTACTCTATAACCTTTAAGTGGGATTTTGAAAAAATCCTCAAAAAAACTGTGATAATAAAGGGTTTGAACGAATTTATAGTTTTTAATAGTAATATATTGCTATCCTTGTTCTAGACAAATAGTATGAACAAAACTAGCACACAATACTCATAAACATATAATCATAAAGGGATAAAAGTAAAAGTAAATGTGTATCAAATTGCCACAGCTAGCAATTATCCGGATAATCAGTTGTAATGCCCCGGCCGGTGGCAAATACGACCATTTAAAGTAGTATAGTATATTAATGGTGTTTAAGGGTATACCATATAATGCCAGATCAAGCTGTCGCTGTAATCCGATTTTACAGCTAAAAAGTCCAAAATATTTTGTGTGACAGTTTACAAAAAAATGTTTTGATAAGGGCTTACAGTGCGATCATCAAAATTGCAACGTTGCAGGTGCCCTCAGGAATAATGAAGAGACCGCACTCCAGTCAGTCTTAAGCGGCAATGTGGTAGGCACTGGTTCATAAAGTTATTCCAACAAGGTTTTTACCTGCGGCTTGACACGGGCAGGAGGCCCCCGTAGGTTTAGTTGCTGCACGATCCTTTATCCTCCTCTAATTCTGGAGTCATTTCAGTGCAGGAGTCCCCTATTGGCGCTTCCAGGATAAGCGGAGCAGAGCCAACAGAGCACTGTGTAGTGCTGGCTCCAAAGAGGGGTATAGTTTAGGCAAATATGCAGCTCCTCAAGTGGCAGCCTGGGCATTCACCTCAGACACGGCTGATTTGTTTCACACGAGAGAGAAGTCACTAGGTAGATTTTCACCGCACAGGGTGACTGAGCAAGGTCCAAATCCGACGCGCGTTTCGGGGGGGCGTTTCGTTACCGGTCCCCTTCCGTCGCAGATTGTGGAAAAACTGATGCAACGGATCAATTTTTTGAATGGATCCGACTGGCGGATCTGTCGCTGTCTGATTTTTTGACATAGACAAAAAACATTACTTTGTTTGTGATCTCCGTCCGCCAGACAAACAATTTTCAACGGATGAAACCTGAGGCCATCCGTCGCTAATACAAGTCGATGAGAAAAAAAAAACGGATCCAGCGGCATCAGTCGCCGGATCCGTTTTTTTCAAAATTCGATGGATTGTGACTGACGGCAAAAAACTGATATATGTGAAAGGGGCCTAAGGCACAGGGAAGGTTTGGCAAGCACCTTTGTCCGATCCTTATTCTTGGCTCCCTGTCTACCCTTATTGGCAACCTCTACTTCCTAGCTACAGGGTATAAATCAACCTCTTTATCTTTACCTAGGAATCCCATCCCATTCCATACATTCAAAATGTGGTTAACCCCTCTGTCTTAAGGCTATTAGGTGAACTACCAGGGGGATTCTGGAATGTCACTTGTAACCAGTCTGAGCTATTTTAGGATTATGTCGGAACTTAGAGGATTTTTTAAATTAATAAGTTGGTGAACGAGATAATGTGGGGAAGTCTTTATTCAAATAAACTATTTTTTTCCTGTGTGAGTGTTTAACTGTACACTGACCAGGTTAGTAATGGGAGTGTCTGATAAATGCCTTTCCATTACTAACCACTTGGCTTGATGCCAGGTGTCAGTTCACAGCTGACATCGACCACAAAAGTATTACCCCGATTGACATTGCACCAGGGCAATCACGAAGAGCTGGGCAAAGCATCTAATGGATGTGCCACTTCTGAGGCAGCTGAGGGATGCTATTTTTAGGCTGAGAAGAGCCAAATAACCATGGGCTTTCCCAGCCTGATAATACCAGCTCCCAGCTGTCTACATAACCTTGGCTGATGGATGATAAAAAATAGGGGGAGCCCACGCTGTTTTTTTTTTTTTAATTATTTAGACAACAAAAAAAAAACTTGGGGTCCCCTCTCTTTTTTTTATAATCAGCCGAGGTAAAGCATGCAGTTGAGAGAGCCTGCATCTGTCTTCTTTACCTGCGCTGCTTATCAAAAATAGTGGGTCCCCCACATCATTTTATTGTTATTCCCTATCCACATTTGTTGCAAGGCAATTGTCCTGCACTTACCTCCATTTTGCTTCTTTTTGTAGCCCCCTATCCCTTACTATGATCCAGTTCTGATCCACATTGACTTATATGGGTTTTGGGGCTGGGGTCAGGTCTGGGTTACGAACCACACTTTTGACTAAAGTCCGGCCGAACCAGGTGAACCCAAACATCCATGGGTCCTCTCATCCCTATTCATACACAGTTTTGCCATTTAAGTAGCATCATTTACTCTAGAAATATACTCTAGTACTTGACTATAATAATATTTCTGCTGGCAGTGCATGGCACTTGAAATATGTGCCTAATACATTAGGTTGCTTGCACTTTTTTAATTAGGAACATAATTCAACAGGCATGTTCATTAAGACTGGTGTGCACAGCACCTGCATTAATGAATCTGGGCCTAAATCTCTTCTGTTAACGCACAACTTTCAATGTAAGGGCTTGTACAGACTGCCATAGATTCCCTCAAACAAGAGAATAAAGTTGATTTTGCAAATGTCATTCTGATCAAAGTCTGATGAGAGTTTGATCCGAGTGTCAGCATAGTGTGCGCTGGTTCTCTCATACACTGTGAGAAGATGGAGAACAAAATGTCTCCATTCTGTGAGTCCGCAGAACTCAAACTGCACTCAGATGTCAGATGTGTACAATCCGATGTTTCTCCACGCATTCTTTGACTGGTATTGCTGAGAACGATCCGAATATCGGATCAGACTTGGAAATACAGCAATTTTTTTTCTCGGGACTGGCTCGGTCCAAGGGAAAATTCTGACATATTCATGGCCCCATAGATTAACGTCCCAGCGAGATACAATATTTTGTCAGATTGTACTCAAAGCGAAAGTATGTCCATCTGTACCTGTTCTTATGCAAACTGCTAGACTAAAACTATTAAATATTAACAGAATAGCATATTTAACCTGTACCAAATTTAACAAAATGTTTTCTTCCTCATCAGACATATGCTGGTGAAGTTCATTGGCCCCTGTTAGTGTCACATACTTGGTAGGAGTGCACAGGCATTGCTTGTCTACGGCAGGAAAACCACTGCTTGTGTGTCGCCCCCGTGCCAGAAGCCGGGCTGCTCGGATCCGGATCCGCAGGGTGGCTCGAGGGATCTTCCGGATCCGGGGGGTCGCGCGGACACTTCGAATAAAAGGGGACGTATTTGTACGGGGTTTACCGTAATCGCTGTGTAACGCCACCCACGGTGTGTGGTGAGATGCGGCACCACCGCTGCTATTATGGGGTACCTGGGGGCGATGGGATGGCAGCTGCATATTAACCCCTCCGTGGGTAGTGATGGATGCCCCGGGGCCCAGTGTCTCTGTGCTGAGGATGGTGATTGCAGGGGCCGGCACGCCCGGTCAGACCGGGGGATGTTAGTTTACTCACGATTGAATAAATCACACAAGTCCAATGATAAACCAAGGTGCTGGTGGCTGGCCGCCGCGGCCAGGTGTATTCTGGTCCCTCACCCGGGATGATGGTCTGTGTCACTTTCCTCTGCACTGTTTTTGGTGTTTGTGGACTTACTTTTGTTGGGAGCCTTGCCCGATGACACTGGCCCTTGGGATCTACCGGGCCCTGGCGGATGCCCTATCCCCTGCGGTGGGCTGTTGTCTGCTTTTGGGACTTTGGTTCGGACAGGACCTATAATCCTACCCTCAATTGGTTAATTAGCTAGGCCGTTGGTTCCGGTCCTGGCTTCAGGGTCAAAGTACCCCCTCTGTGCACGGTTTCTGGGTCGGTTCCCCGCTGTCGGTACCGGCGGGCTCCTACCCTGTCTCGGTCCACCTCAGATCTCCGGCAGCCGTCTTCCCATCTCCTGACAGACACGGACCACCGTCTGCCACCTAGCCAGTACGCTCGGGCTCCAACCCCGACACCTTTCCTTTCTGACTTCCACTTCACTTTCTCCTCTCAACTACTCCACTCCTCTAGACTGACACCTTTCCACTTGAACTACAATTTTTGACTGTTACTTTTCCCGCCCCGGGTTCTCCAGACCCCTAGGTGGGCGTTCTCCATCCGCCTGGTCCCGCCCACTGGCGTGCCTTTCCTTCCCTAGGGGGGTGACTAGGGTTTTTGGTTGGCATGGTGTAACCTGGTGAGGGATGGTGTTATGCGGGGGCCTATTCTGTGTGACCACCTGGCTGCGCCAGGGCGTCACAGTTGTCTATACAAATGTCCCCAGAAATAGCCCTTGTTTCATTGTTCCTTGGCACCATTTCCAAGATCCTACTTTGTAATTGAAGCTAGGCAAGAGTCATTATAGGTTTTTCTTCACTTGGTTCCTTTGGTCTGTATGGGACTTTGCAAGGGTTTTCTACTAACCTACTTACGGTAATTATTCTACCTTTGCATGGCTGTGGACAACTGTGCTCCGACCCGGTCCCTCCTTCCCAATTTTCATTGTTTTAGTTATTATACATGATCATTTCCTTTACTTAGTTTTAATATAATCTATAGATTAAAAAATGATTAAACCTAAAATACAAAGAAGAAAAGAAAGGCAATTATATTTGGTGCAGTTATACATTATAGGCACTGGCACTGGCACTGTAAGGCTGTGTTCACATCTTGCGTTTTTGCTGGGGTTTTTTTTTTTAGTTCAAATTAAAAGCTTCTCTTTAAGGTACCAGCAAAAGCTTTGATTGTTTTTTTTCCTGACTGAAGTGGAGAGCTGTTGCTTATTTTAAAACTGCAGCATATCAATTCTTTCAGCAATTTTGCTGCATTTTTCCACCATAGAAAGCAATGAGAGTGCAAAAACACAACCATGCGTTTTTGCTGGCTTTTTTGGGGGGTGAATTAAACTAACTTTATTAAAGTTCCACTCCAACATTTTTTTAATGCACTGCTGGAGTGGTGCTGTAAATCGACATCCCCTACCCCCTCTATTAGGCCTATGACACACAGTATGAAAATCGGAGCGAGTGGGGTGCGATAAAAACATCGCATTGCACTCGGACCAATTTTTGCCTATGTGCCAGCACCCACGAGCGATTATTTTCTCAGCCCTAATCGGACCGAGAAAACAGTCGCAGCATGCTGCGGGTGCAATGCGATCCTTGTTTCTCTCGCACCCATTCAAGTCTATGGGGTGAGAGAAAAATCGCACTACACTCGCATTACACTGGTGTACTGCGAGTGCAGAGCAAGAATGGCAATAGTCGGCTACGGAGGAGAGAGGGAGATAAATCCCACCCTCCCCTCTGCAGCGCCAGCCCTCCCCTCCTCACCGCCGGCCCTCCCCTCCACAGCGCCGGCCCTCCCCTCCACAGCGCTGGCCTGCCCCTCCTCAGCGCCGGCCCGCCCCTCCCCCCCGCAGCTGTGGTCTGATCGTAAGATCGGACCCCAGTCACAGTGACACTTGCATGACACTTGGCTCCTGCTGTGCTGCCAGCGTGAGCCGAGTGTCATGCAAGGATCGCAGTAGTCCCCCGTGTGGCCCCAGCCTTAGGCTATGTGCCCACGGGACTCTGTATCTGCGGATTTTTCTGCATCAAAATCCGCAGCTTTCCCCCGGAATCAGCACCTTTTCATAGGTGCGGGTTTTGTACGGATTTGACGCGGATTTTGTTGCAGATTTTGCTATTTTTTTTAATTCAATTGAATAGGCAAAATCCGCACGAAAATCCGCAACAATAATTGACATGCTGCAGATTTTTCCGCACGAAAATCCGCATGATTTCCGCTGAGGAAAAATCCGCAGCGTGGGCACAGCATTTCCCAAATGCCATAGAAATGGCAGGGGAGTAGCTGTGCTGCAGATTTCTGGAAAATCCGCGGCTTTTCCGCGAGAAATCCGCGGCAAAATCCGCGCATTTTCCGCAGCGTGGGCACATAGCCTAAAGGCTGCTTTACACCAGAAGATCTATCGTGCGATAGATCGTCGGGGTCACGGTTTTTGTGACGCACATCTGGCTTCGCTTGCGATGCCGGCCTGTGTGACACCTCCTAGCGACGCAGTATCGCTCACAAATCGTGAGTCGTGTACTGGTCGCTAGGTTTCATAATATCGTTTAATTTAATTGTTCATCGTTCCCGGGGTAGCACACGTCGCTCTGTGTTACACCCCGGGAATGATGAACATCGCTTACCTGCGACCCGCGGCTCTCGCCGGCTATGTGGAAGGAAGGAGGTGGGCGGGATGTTTACGTCCCGCTCATCTCCGCCCCTCCGCTTCTATTGGCCGGCGGCCGTGTGACGTCGCTGTGACGCCGAACGTCCCTCCCACTCCAGGAAGTGGACGTTCGCCGCCCACAGCGAGGTCGTATGGAAGGTAAGTACGTGTGACGGGGGTTACCCGATTTGCCCGTGACGCAAAAAGGACGGGGGCGGGTACGATCGATTGTGAAATTGCACAATCGGTCGTACCGTGTAAAGCAGCCTTTATACTCACCCTTTGGCAGCTTCATCTCCTATCACAACTGCTCCTGTCGGTCTCCTGTGATTTGTAAGCTGCCGGCAGCTCCAGTGTTTCACAGAGTGCACCAGAGGTCACAACTCTGAGAGTCTTGTTCTGGCTCTCATAGACTTATATTGAGACCTTGTGCCCATAACTTCAGATTTTCGGATTATCAGATGGTATGGGCACAAAATGGAGCTGTGGTACCGGAGTGACGCCAAAAAACGTGAAGCTGATGGAGGGTAGGTAGGAGACCAGGGGCAGGGAGCTTACATTTAAAGCGCAACTCCAACTCTGAAATAAAAAAAAAAGTAATGCTTTAAACATGTGCTGTAGAAAAAGCTACAAGGAAAACGCAGCAAAACCTACTTTTTGGAAACAGCTTCTGTACTGCCGGGAGAGTACGTTTGCCTTCAGCAAAAAAGAAAAGTGTAAACATAGCCTAACATAAATTAGTTATTGTTGTTTTACGATGGACTGGTGCAGCCTATTGTTGTGTAATATACGCATTTGAGTAATTTTAGTTCTATGTATTTATTCAAATATATTTTCTTGAGCCAATAGAAATTTACCTCTGGCGGCTATCACTCCAGTATCATCATAATTGGGAAAGACAAATAGTTTTGTCTGTGGTTTGTGTTTTCCGTATACCAAGAACTGGATGGAAGCTCGGGACTAAACCTTGGTATTACTCTTTGATGTTGCTATAGTATCAAGACCAAATAACACAAGCAGCACAAAAGCCTTGCGTTTTTGGAGAGCCTCAGAAGGCATTCTTGAGTGTCATTACTGTTGGATGACCAGCTAGTAACACAGCTCAGTTAAGGACCTTAAGAAAACAGTCAGTGATGTTCAGAACAGAAGTGTCTGCAGTTCAGAGTTTCCTTCTCCTTGTAAAACCCCTTACAGGAATTTACTCTGCAGTAGTCAAACAACAGACACTCTGGCAGTATAATAAGCAGGGCTCTCGCTGGCACAGCTCTCTTCTAGGACAGGCCCACTTTTTCCTACAAATTAATTTCCCTTCATTTATACGCCCGCAAAATAAACTAATTAGTATTGAGTTCCTAAAACTGTTATTCTTTATGTTGCATTTATGAGCTCATTCATACTGTGCGCAGAGGAAGTTACATCAAAGAATGAGCCGTGTTCTGGCTAAATGGAGGTTTGATCTTAGCTGAAAAATTTCAACTGCTCCTCTTTGAATCGCCTTATCCATGTCATTGTGTGATGTTAATCGAAAATCTGAGAATCTTCTATTCAATGGAACAATAATGCACACCCAGTTGCTGAATGTTCCTACAGTCTATAAAGAAGTGGTCCACTACAAAGCAAAGTGGCCACATCAATGTAAAGCTGAGACTTAAGGCTTTTTCTAAATACGGTACCTTCTGTTGTCCATTCTGCCTGTGAGCGGCGCTATCTCTGTCTGATCGTCACACATTGTGTGACCCGAGCTGCAGTGACCTCTGTCCCTCTGACCTATGTCCGGTGATGTCATGTTAACTTCCGGAATTGAAAGTTGACCCGACATCACTGAGACGGGGCTTAAAGGCTCTGTCACACACAGAGATACATTTTTGGCAGATCTGTGGTTGCAGTGAAATCATGGACATATTGTTCCATTTGTAGACAGCCACAAACCTGGCACTGATTGTCCACAATTTCACTGCAACCACAGATCTGCCGCAGATTTATCTCTGTGAGTGACAGGGCCTTTAGTCTCTGTGAGGGACTAGGTTGTAGGTGGAGTTTTATCGCACGTCACAATCTATCATCTCTCTTGTTCTCTCCTTTAACGGTTAGCACCGCAAGCACGAGCGATGCTGGGCTATAATGTGCAGTGAAACTCTGCCCACAACCCAGTTACATGTCAATTGTTTTTGCCATTTGGGTTTTGCACTGCAAAGCAGAGTTTTTACCCAAATTTCTGCCACAAAAAGGCTGCAGTTTGAACTGCATAGTGGGGTTTAGAAACCCAAATTCCCATATACTAAGTTTGAAAAGCAGAACACATCTATTTGGCATTAAACGCTGCAGTTGAAAAAGCAGCAAAAAAGGAGGTAAAAAGAAAAGTGGGGTCTTAGCCTTAAGCGGGCTTTACACGCTACGATTTCGCTACAGCGATCTCGTTGGGGTCACGGATTTTGTGACGCACATCCGGCCGCTGTAGCGATGTCGTAGCGTGTGACTCCTAGGAGCGATTTTGGATCGTTGCAAAAACGTCCAAAACCACTCCTCGTTGACATGGGGGTCCGCTGCCAGTTATCGCTGCTATCGCAGGGGCGAAGTTGTTCCTCGTTCCTGCGGCAGGGCACATCGCTACATGTGACGCCGCAGGAACGAGAAACATCTCCTTACCTGCCTCCGGCCACACTGCGGAAGGAAGGAGGTGGGCGGGATGTTACGTCCCACTCATCTCCGCCCCTCCGCTTTCATTGGGCGGCCACTTAGTGACGTCGCTGTGACGCCGAATGGACCGCCCCCCTTAGAAAGGAGGCGGTACGCCGGTCACAGCGACGTTGCTATGAAGGTAAGTATGTGTGACGGGGGTGCCAGATTTTGTTCGCGACGGGCAGCGATATGCCCGTTTCGCACAAACGATGGGGGTGGGTCGTATGCTAGCGATATCGGGCCGGATATCGCAGCATGTAAAGCCACCCTTAGGCCTGTTTCACATGTCAGTGATTCTGGTACGTTTGTGCTTTTTTTTAAACGTACCAGAATCACTGACATACGCAGACCCATTATAATCAATGGGTCTGCTCACACATCAGTTTGATTTTTTTTGATTTTTTACTGCACGTGTCTCCGTGCGGCGTACCCGCGTGTCCGTGATTGCCGCACGGAGACCTGTCCATTTTTTTCTGGCATCACTGATGTCCCACGGACCACGCAGTGGTGTGGTCCGTGAAACACGTGCCAGAAAAAAACGTGCTTTTAAAATAAAAATCATTTTTACTCACCCGGCTCCAGAGATGTCCTCTGCAGCCCGCGCAGCTTGCTGCTTCTGAGCCGGCTCATTACTGTCGCGCATATTCATGATGCACGACACAGCCGACCCGGAAGCAGCTGCTACGGGGGTCAGCGCCGGCCGGATGCTGCACCGCGGGAGCGATCAGCACCATGGAGAGCGGGAGCGCGCACAGGTGAGTTAATCTCTAAGTGCAATCACGGGCCACGGAGAACGGAGCCCGGATTGCACTTAGACAACCCACGTGTGCCGTGATTCACGGCACACGGAGGGACATGTGCGTGTTTTACACGCCAGTGAAAAACGTCAGTGTTTTTCACTGACGTGTGAAACGGGCCTTAAGCATATTATTTTTACTTCAGAAGAAAGAAAATCTTCTCTTTAGGGTTCACTCACATGTGTGTATAAATTCGCCGAACACAATGTGATAAAAAACAAAATTGTATTGCACTCGCACTAATGTTATTCAATCTGGCAGTGTTCAGCTGCGAGTTTCTTTCCACAGCTATTATCGGGCAGAGGAAAAAAAAAATTGCAGCACACACCATATGACAGCGTATATCGGAGGATATCCATCCACCATCCACCAGCTCCATGATCTAGTCATGAGGATGCAAGTGGCAGTGCTTGAAAATAACGGTGGCCACACAAAATATTGACACTTTTGGCCATTTTCACTTAGGGGTGTACTGAGTTATTTAGAGGGCACACCAAATTTACACAGTCATACAAGCTGTACACTGACTACTTGACATTTTGACAAAGTGTCAAATCTTCAGTGTTGTCACATGAAAAGATATCTGAAAATATTTACAAAAAGGTGAGGGGTGTACCCACTTTTGTGATATACTGTATATAGTGAAAATCATGGTCTCCTATGAATGCCAGTTAAACATTGACTGTCCTAGAAAAATAATCATGACAAAAACACTGGTGTCTTCAGCAGACCACGACTCTCACAGCAACCCATCGGCAAACTGCAATCATGTCATGAGCACACCGATAAGCGCATAGAATGGTGCCCTCCCATGCCGGCGCACAATAAATGTCGCTGTCAGAGTTTGCTCCACCCACAAATTTTAGAGGCACATGATTAGGGATGATCGAATACCTCAAATATTCGGCTTCGCGAATTATTTCCGAATAGGTCGCCGCTATTCGACTAGTCGCGAATATTCGATGCGCAATGTAAGTCTATGGGAAACCCGAATAACAACTATTCGGAACTATACGGGCTTCTAATAAACTTACATTGCGAATCGAATATTTGCATAACGGTGACCTAATCGTCGGATATTCGCAAAGCTGAATATTTGAGGTATTCGATCATCCCTACACATAATACGAGTGATGTGAGCTCAGTCTGCAAGCCCGCATCAAAGTCATGGACCCGACATTAGACATAAATGTGAGCCATATGTCACGAAGGGGTGAAAAAGAGGCTGTCACCCGAAAACTAAAACTATTTATACCTACACTGTTCACTGCACACAGGATTAGAAACAGGATCGGGATGAGCATGAGCACAGTGTCAGGGTATGCATGCTCTCATTTCCCTATCCTGTGTATAGTGGACACACACTGTTGTGTGATCCTGTGTGCAACGATCAATCGCAATACACAGGAGAGAAAGATGAGAGCACATACATTGTGCTTGTACGCATCCCTCTCCTGTCAACACCGGTCGCCACTGCTTTGTAATCCTGTGTGCAGAAAGTAGCTCCAATATACAGGAGAGGGATGAGAACACACTGACACAGTATATCCAGGCACTAGGTTGCTGACACGTCAGTATGTGCAGGCCTTGCGACTTTGATCCAACACGAGCACTGCCAGTCACCCTGACGGAAGGGACAAAATATTGCAATAGAGAGAACAGAAAGGTGCACCGAGGCCTTGTCCACTCCAAGGCTGCATCAAAGCATCCTCATTTACATATGTAATAAAACTGTTTACGTAAAAAAAACACTTACTACACTTAATAAAATCTACAGCACTATTATGATTTTTATAATTGCTACATTCCCTATATGAAGGCCTGAATTTAATTTCACTTTTGGGGCTAACAGCCTCCCTTTAAAAAATAAAAAAATAAAAATACTAGGAATACCACAGATACCCATCTCTAGACAGGTCTGTTATTGCATTTTTGCCTCTTATCAGTACAGAGTAGGAGGTCTGGATGGGTGGGGAAATGCGTTTGAAGCAGATCTTAGATGTACTGTCGGATACAGACAGAAAAGGGCACATTTGAAGAACAGTATATGGGCCCTTTGCAGTCCAATAGCTCATCATAATGGAAAATTCCACATACTTTGAAGGGGGAAATGGGCCCCTTTACCTCTTGGGTCCCCGTGCAAATGCGCAGGTTGTACCAATGGGATGTCCACTTAGAAAATATTTGTTCTCCTTGCAGAGGTGCAAATGGTTCTAAAGAGTCGTACAGGCAATGCTCCCTGGGATCTCCTCAAGTAGAATTGGTTTTCTACAGTCAGTTTGCCTTGGTGATGGCATGAGCAGACTACTACATATACAATGGATAAGAGATGGACCATGTGCAGTAAATTTAATTATCTAAACCAACCAGAATTAACATATTTCCATTATCAAGCATAATAGTACAAAATGATTTGTAACAGGATTGACTTACAATGATTACCCCATTATTATTATTTATTATTATAGCGCCATCAATTCCATGGCGCTTTACATGTGAAAGGGGTATACATAATAGGGACAAGTACAATAATCATAAACAATACAAGGCACAGACTGGTACAGGAGGATAGAGGTCCCTGCCCGCGAGGTCTCACAGTCTACAAGGGATAGGTGAGGATACAGTAGATTAGGGCATCTAAAATAACAAAAGTAGCCAACTCTTTGACTAGGTAATCAGCTATGTGAAGATTTGACCACTTAACGTATTTTTTCGGACTATAAGACGCATTGGACTATCAGATGCACCTAGGTTTTAGAGGAGGCAAATAGGGAAAAGAAACGTAGACTAAAAATGTGGTCATGACTCACTGTTATGGAGGGGAATCTGCTGCTGACACTGTTATGGGGATAATGTTCCCCAATTTTATACTAATGTCCCCCATCCTGGGTCCTCTCCAGGTATATATAACCCCATCCTGGTATATATGTTCCACATTCTTGTCACATCTTGGTATATATGATCCCCATCCTGGGCTCATCCTGGTATATATGTCCCCATCCTGGTATATATGTCCCCATCCTGGTATTTGTCCCTCATTCTGGTATATATGTACCACATCATGGGCCCATCCAGGTTTATACGCCACCCATCACGCTGCACACATAAAAAAAATAAACAATTATACTTACCATGCTCCCTTTGTGCTGTGCGCAGTGTCCTCTTCTGATGCCAGCAAGTGAGTTCAACGTGTAAGCGGCACAGTACATGACATCTCTGCCATGCAATGTCAGTTACACAGGAACATCAGCTGCCAGAATATTCACTCCTTTTTGCACCCAGGATTTTGTGGTGCGCAGTGAATATTCATTCTCTTAAATGGTGGACACATGTGATCGCCCAGCCACTGCAGGAAGCTGTCAGCTTGGTGATCACGTGTGCCCGATAATAAAGAGAATGCATATTCATTGCTCCCCATGCCCATCTCTCTGTGTTGAATTCACTGCAGAGAGGAGGGTGGGATAATGGGCTTGTGGAGCAGTGAATATTCATTTCCTTTATTAGAGGGCAACATATACCCCCAGTGCTGGCTCCTTTCTCCTATGTCCAGACTATAAGACCCCCCCCCCTCTAACACACTTTCCACTAACATTTTTTTTAGAAAAATATGCATCTTATAGACTGAAAAAAAAAAATATATTTACCCTGGCAAGTCCACTCTGACTAAAAGGGATGACCTTAACCAATTACCCCCTCTATGATATCCATGGTTAGACCAACCCTTGAAGTTTAAAGACTCTCTAGGAATCCTCCACTTATTAAAAAATTCATATAGTTTCAGACTTGTTTGGCTTTGGATGCATACGCGTATTACTCCTTCACTTTATTCTGTAAAATGTTTTGTGACATGCTGGATGTGTAAAAAATGATGTCTATGTAGGGATTACTTCTATATATGGAAACGCTGGAGATGACTGATGAATTTTTACGTCTTTTCTATAACAGAATTGAGAAATATATTAATAAAGCTTCAATTTGAAGAGAAGTGTTTGTTTTGGCAGTCACATGCATGTTACATTTATTCAGCTGTGTGATCCTTAGATTACATGGCAGGTTCTTATGTAAGGCCAGAATTAGAATTTGTGACCTGTTTTTTTTATACTGACAACTGTAGTTTGCCAATTTATTAGGTAAGACTTTATTGTAGTACCAAAAGAAAGGATTATATTAAAGAAGCACTCCCATCAAAGATTTTATCCTCTTAATATATTGCAATGATCATATTATATAGCACTGTGTACCTACAATTGTTCATTTTGCCCTTTTACCCCGGTAATTCTTCTTTTTTTCCATTAGGTCTATGACATCATGTGATTAAAAACAGACTAGCTGATTCCTTCTAAGCTCTGTGAAAAAAACAGGTAGTCTCTTTTTCTTGCAAAAGTTATCATTGCCACTACAAATTTATGTAACTGAAAACACTTTGTAGTTCTATTGATGACTCATGCAGGGAAAAGAGACTTCTTGTTTCTACATGGAGCATAGAAGGATTCAGCTTGTCTGTTTTTAATCCCATTACTCCCCAACCTGTTTTCACTTTCCTGACCAGGCCAAATTTTACAATTCTGACCATTGTCACTTTATGTGGTAATAATTCTGGAATGCGTCAACATATCCAAGGGAGATTTTTTTTTGGTGACACATTGTATTTCATTTAGTGGTAAATTTTGGTCAATCAGATTTGCATTTATTTATGAATATATTGAAAATTTTACAAGTTTGAAAATCTTGTCATTTTCAAACTTTCATTTTTTTTATGGCTTTAAATCAGATCGTTACACGACACACCATAGTTAATAAATAACAATTACCCCAAGTCTCCTTTACATCAACATCGTTTTTTAAAAACATTTTTTGTTAGGAAGTTAAAAGGGTTAAAAGTTTATCAGCAATTTCTCACTTTTCCACTAAAATCTACAAAACCAATTTTTTTAGGGATCACATTTGAAGTGACTTTGAGGGTCCTATGTGACAGAAAATACCCAAAAATGATGCCATTCTAAAAAGTGGACCCCTCAAATTACTCAGGACCACATTCGAGAAGTGTATTCACCCTTTAGGTGTTCCACAGGAATTAAAGCAGAAGGAAAAAAAAATAACATCTTAATTTTTCCCACAAAAATGTTGCTTTTGCCCTAAATATTTAATTTTCACACAAGTAACAGGTATAAAAGGTTTCAACCAACAGGTACGTCACAGAATTTTAGAACGTTGAGCCATGAAAATGAAAAAAATATTTTCCCACAAAAATGTTGCTTTTTCCCCAAATTCTTGATTTGCAATTCTAACAGGAGAAAATGCACAATACAATCTACACTGAGTGCTCACATCGGAGTTTCCACCTAAATCTCCAAATCAGGTGAAACCCCTGAGGGACACATTCACTATAATGAGGCAGCAGAATGACTCTGGATTACGTATAGCATTTGCTCACTTTTGTCTGTCTTTTCAGAAGTGCACAAAACTGTGGTTGACCACGCTTTTATAATCACTTAAAAAGATGGACACTGCCAGATCATATGCCAGAGAGAGTGCAAAATGACTCCCTCTACCTCATTATAGGGAATGTTCTGTCTGGGTTTCTGTGTGACTCACGTATTTCAGAGATTTACATGGAAACCCTGGTGTAAGCTGTTAGCCTAGAGTGCAGGATAAATGTAAGCCGCACTTTACAGTTGTCTTTTGGAGGCAGAATAAACAAAACAGCAGGTCAAGAATTGGTTTAATTTATTTTTTATGTTATTTGTGAGGTATAAGTGACTAGACAGCTTTATTCTTCAAGTCACTGTGACTACAGCAATACCAGATTCATATATTTTTTTCATGTTTTACTATTTTTACACAATTAAAGCAATTTTAGAGAATAAAGAATTTATTTTTGCATTGCTATATTCTGAGAGCTATAGATTTATTTTTATGCTGACTGACCTGCATAGCAGATTGATTTTTTTGCAGGATAAAATTACCGTATTTTTCGCTTTATAAGGCACACCTGATTATAAGACGCACCCCCAAATTTGGTGAAGGAAAAGAGAAATTTTTTTTAAATGTTAAATGAGGTCCATCTTATAATGCCAGTGTCCGTCTAACAAATCCTATAGGGTATATGTCCCTCATAGCCCCCATCCTAAAATTAGCCCCCTTAATCTGGATATGGCCCCCTGATATTGAATATAGCCCACTTGTGCTGGCACACGTTCACCTGTGCTGCCTATGGCCCGCTATGGATTGCACACGTTCCCTGTGCTGCCTATGGCCCCCTATGGATTGCACATGTCCCTCTGTGCTGCCTATGGCCCCCTATGGATTGCACACGTCCCTCTGTGCTGCCTATGGCCCCCTATGGATTGCACACGTTCCCCTGTGCTGCCTATGGCCCCCTATGGATTGCACACGTTCCCCTGTGCTGCGTATGGCCCCCTATGGATTGCACACGTTCCCCTGTGCTGCCTATGGCCCCCTATGGATATCTAACGAGATGTCGGCGGGGTCACGTCGTAAGTGACGCACATCCGGCATCGTTAGTGATATCGTAGCGTGTGACAGCTATGAACGAGCAGAAATACTCACCTCGTTCATCGTTGATACGTCGCTCATTTTCTAAAAATCGAATGTCCGGTTGTTCATTGTTCCTGAGGCAGCACACATCGCTCCGTGTGACACCCCGGGAACGATGAACGCAGCTTACCTGCGTCCCGCTGGCAATGCTGAAGAAAGGAGGAGGAGGTGGGCGGGATGTTTACGTCCCGCTCATCTCCGGCCCTCCGATTCTATTGGCCGGCCGCTGTGTGACATCGCTGTGATGCCGAACGTCCCTCCCCCTTCAGGAAGTGGATGTTCGCCGCCCACAGAGAGGTTGTTTGGAAGGTAAGTAGGTGTGACGGGGGGTTACAGCGTTGTGCGACACAGGCAACAAATTGCCTGTGCCGCACAAACGATGGGGGCGGGTGCGATCGCAACTGCGATCGCACGATTAATTTTACCGTGTAAAGCAGGCTTTAGGCTGTGTGCGCACTTTGCGTTGAGTTTCTTGCAGTTCTAAACACATCCTCTGGCAGGAATTCTTTGTCAAATTTGGTTTTGACCACAAAATTGCTAAAAAGCTTGCGTTTTTACAGCGTTTTAGCCGCGTTTTTGCCGCGATTTACCTGCTTTTTCATTGCTTAAAGTCAGATACATTTTGAATACAAATACACTACTAAATAAAGTTTAAACATTCAAACACTATGAAAAAAACAGGAAAAAATGATAACAAATATCATGATTTAAATCATGCACAAAATAGCTATTTTTATTAAAATTATAACTTTTATAATATTTCTGCATAAAATAACGTAAAATTATGTTTTTTCATTAATTTAATTGTCGGACTATGTGTGTGTGTAAAGGGACACATCATGCCCTTATTATAAAGTCAAAAAAGCATGTTTTCGGCATCAAAAAAACATGTTAAACGCTAGGATTTTGATTTAGGATGTTTTGAAAGTTCACATTGACTCTAATGTTAGCAAAACGCTGCCAAAATGGCAAAAACAATTAACATGTTGCTTCTTTAAAAGCTGAGTTTTTTTGCCAAATTATCTGCAACTGAAACGCTGCGTTTTTAAGAGCATTGTGCGCACAAGAAATCACAATTTCCCATAGACTTTGCTTGGAAATCAAAACACATACATTTTGGCATTAAAACGCTGCAGTTCAAAACGCTGCGGAAACGCAGGTAAAAACGCAAAGTGCGCACATGGCCTTACAGAGAATCAGACAAGGAAGCCATGGATGAGCTAAAGGAAATTATTATAAGCTTTTTATATTTCTCCAGCTCAATCAATGAAAAATCCACAGACAAATATGCACCATGGTAGTATAGAGAAAACCAGCTCACCTGTATAGGAACAGATCCCCACTTGAAAGCACGGATAGCAGCGTTGCTAGTGCAAAGGACTAGAAAAAGGGAAATCTCCAGCTTCCATGTGCATAAAAACTTTTTCTTTATTTCAAATCTTAAAATCCAAATTTACAGGACATTGATCCAGAGGATAAGAGCAATGATCATATGCACCATATTCTATGTAATTTGTAATGTGGAATTGCTACTATAGATAACCTTGCAATTTCTGGCAGAAAAGCTGCTCTAATTTTCTGCATTAAACACGCACTGTGTGCACATTCTGTACATGAGAACGTTTTAGTCTACAGTGAGTGCTGTATGTAAACTGCTGAGCTGTCATTTGTGTCACTTTTTAAATACTAATTTCCACCCATTTCTGCCTGGCTTATGTGGAAGCGATAGTGGATGTCTTTTGAATATGCTATAAAAGTTTTCAATTAAATATTCCTTTCATCATGCTTTTTCCAAATGCTCTCTGGTGCCATAAATTAATTACTGGATTGAAAGGGTAAAAATCTCCTTAATAAAGAAAAGGAACCCTAGAGGAGTTTGACCTTTGTACATTATGCCATCTCACACCTGGCATAAGACCAGAGTGATGTTCCCTCATTTCATCGCATTGTCTACATTGTCACCAGATTGTGGAATAGCTCAATGAGGACTGGAATGGAGGTCTATCCTTCTCAACAATGATTCCTGCTTTTGGTTTGGACAAAGTGGTGCTGGTGTGGAGACCACAAGGGCAACTCCAAGAAGAGACCTGTGAGGGAACATCACACTTGTCCTACTGCCAGAATAATGTGGTTGGGTGACATACTGTATAATAGCCATATCCCTCTCATCTTCATTCCAGGTACAGTAATAGCGTGGCGTTAGATTGATTTGGTTGTGGAACCAGTAGTATGGCCATTTCTCCGAAGTGTCTCAAAAGTCATTTTTCCACATGATAAAGTCAGTCCACATGTTTCACATGTTACCGTGAGTAGTCTGTATGGCCTAAGCATGCTACCAAGAATTTTAGCCTCTAGATGTGCCACCTGGTAGAGGCTTACCCCAAAAGACTTTCTGCCGTAATTGTGGGACCACCTTTTGCTGCAAAGTATTGACTACAAGGGGCTGAATACAAATGCACATCACAATTTTTAAATTTATATTTTTAAAATATGTAAAAAACCATCTATCATTTCTTTTACACTTCACAAATTCTTCCACTTTGTGTAGGTATATCATATGAATTCCTAATAAAATACATTTTACATTTGTGGGTATAATGTGTAAACGTTCAGACTATATATGTTTTCAAGGAACTGTACTACCAATTCCACTTATTCCCTTAAACTAATGGCTCACTTACTATCAAAACCAAAATCACAGCTCTATGCTACAGACTAAGTGACTAAACGAGATCCCAGGAACAACAAAGCTCTATAAGTATCCCCCATCTTGAAGAAGTGCTCAGTTTCAGAATGGGTCACATTGTATCTATAAGCCTCGTTCAGTGACTTTTGATCAAAAACAACAAGGTGGACCATAGAGATGACCCCCTACTTACCTAACTCGCCTCTCTTTGTGTCTCATGGCCATATGTGTATTATATGGGTTGTTATGATTCCTAGAATGACAAATATGAACATGTTACTTGCTGATTTTTGATGGTTTCTTTGAAAAAAGTGCATTAAAAATTTTATAGTTTTCATTATTTGTTTAGTAATTGTATAGGAAAAAAAAATCTCCCTGTACTGTTTTTAGGAAATGTATCTCTGTGTACCAGTACAATATGCAATGTCCTGACATGGGACTGGGCCTTCCTTCCCATAAGATAGTGAAAAGAAACTGACCGTTATATGCTCATTGTCTTGCGCTCATCCCAGAGACATCGATTTTAGGCTCTGTGCGCACTAGCTGGATTTTCCCGCGGATTTGCTGCATGTTTCACTGCAGAAAATGTTCATAACCTTTTTGCAGTGATTCACCAGCAAATCCAATGGGACAAAAAAAATGCTGTGCGCACTAGGCTGATTTTGACAGCTGCAGGTTTAGCTGTGGAATTCCCGCAGCAAAAAGAATTGCAAATCACTTCTTTTCCACAGGTAGCTGTGGGATTTCACTAATGTTATTGTGAAATCCCGCAGGGAACAACCTGCGGAAAAACCGCACCAAATCCGCACCAAAATGCAACAAACCTCATGCGAATTTCGGTGTGGATTTGGTGCGTTTTTTTCCCGCAGGTGCAGAAATCTTTGAGAGCCTAGTGCGCACAGGGCCTTAGACTGTCCCCTCAATGCTTTATTGCGTGTGGAGACAGGGAGATGTGTATTCAAGTGGATGTGGAGGAATTGCATGAGCATCGACTGGTGTGGAGTAAATCCAAGTAGCATGTCCACTTTCGGTCATGCATCACCGCCGTGCAAAACATTGAGTCAACAGGGCATAAAATACATGACACTAGCTGTAACTTGTGCTGTTGACTGTGAAATGCAACTTATAGCACACCTTCAATTACAAAGAGTGGACCATAGTTTCTTCCACGTGAAGGTATAAAACAGATGGCTTTATTCAATACATTATGGTGGCTAGATATCTTCCATTGAGGTTTAGGAAACGCAATTTTTTTCCACTAACGGCAGAGCAATCCACGTGATTCAACATCAATTGTAGTGATATTAGATATGTGTGAGTTCAGTTTTCACACAGATTACTGAATGCTTTTTTTCTTGAGCACTCAAAAGGATGACTGACAAAGCAGCAGGAAGGGAAAGCAGGCGGGAAGGATGATAACGAGGCTGATGAAAAGACACTACTTGTGAATGTGGACTGGCTTTAATGCTGGAGTCACACTTGCATGTGACTCCAGGAAAGATAGCATTGCATCTCCCAGACTAGCTGGCTTTTCTCTTGACAACAGCGTGTCAGCTGCATAGAATATATAAAGCTGCACGCTTCTGTCAGGAGAAAACTGGCTAGTCCAGGCAGTGCGATGCTATCCTCATGCAGGTCACATTGTGACTCCAACCTAAGAAAGATGTTCATGATGACAAGGACAGTTTGATACTTGCTTATCTTGCTGGTCAGTTTGCTTTTCCCACATGATCATGTTAAGCCATTTCATGTGCTGATGGAGTAATGTAGTTCCTAGTCAATGAGTGCCAGGATGTTCACAGCTTCTTTTCTAACAGCACAGCCTCCACACAGTAATGGATTGGTCCTTCAGAATTTAAAAAAATAAAATAAAAAAATAAATAAATTACCACACCTGAGATGTCCACACATAGTAATGCTCACCACCACAAGAGCATTCAGCTGGAGTCTTCTACATCAACATCATTTAGAACACCACCTGCTCCTGAGCTTACTGCAGAAGAAGGAGATCTTTCCCCAGATGATCTTTTGGCCCGACATCTGCTCTGCTCTTTAATACTTACTCCATCATCCTTCCTTTCTGATGACATCTCTTCTTTGGCACTGTGATTTGGTTCCCAATCATCAGCAGCATTAGCTATGACTCGATTCACAGTTGCCTTGGTGTAGAAAATGGTCTTCAATTCTTGCCTCCTCCCAACTAATTCCTACTTAAAATTTTTCCTGTGCTGCTAACACTGCCAATGCCCCTACTACCATGGCTTACAGAGCCATGAACACAGCTAGGCCTTTCAAATTCCTCCTCTATCTCCTCTGGCCCCATGTCATCCGAGCACAAATGCTCTCCATCTCTTCCAATAAATGAACTGGAGGATGTTCTGCTGAAGTATCCCAGATAGCCCTTGGGGTGCCGTTTGTTAGTGGACTGAGGGGTAGAATAAATGCATGTGTCATTGATGGTAACATTTCCGGAATGTACAACATGAAAGGGAATCTGTCAGCAGGTTTTTGCTGTTTATTCTGAAGACAGCTTGATGTATTGGTTACTTGATGAAGGGTCTCAACTCGGCGTATGTAAATTCAATCTAATTGTTTGAGTGTGATGGTGCAATATGTTAGCGTTTAGGGCCCTACTTTAAACTTTTGCCCAGGGATAACTTTGTCTAAAACCGGCCCACTAGGTAGGACAACCTGTCTTCTCAGATCCCAAAAAGGATTTTCTTCTGGTATTGCTAAACAAATAGGGCCTTGGAGCTCACTGTGTGTGTGTCTGCTTAACTACAAACAGTCCTGAATGCTCATGTTGACCCCTGTCCAGCTCAGAAATGAGCTAGAATAGTGACGTGAGCTTAAAGGGAATATGTCAGCAAGTTTTTGCTATACAGTCTGAAGACAGTATGTTGCAAGGGTTAAAACTTAGAATTCAGGGATGCCTGTCTTGTCAATGTTTGACCTGTTGTTTTCCTGAAATGTTTGTTTAAGCAGCACGAGTTATCATTGCTTGGACTACAATGTCACCCGCACGCCATTCCAGCACACTCCCTCCTCTGATTGGCACCTCACTGTCAATGTTCAATGTCTATAGACAGCCGGGTTCGGACGGGGGTAGCTCTTTCAGCTCTGCTAGATGACTAAATCTAAAAATTCTGATTGTGTCAGAACCGCTGCACCCAGTAATCTAAGTGATACATCGTTGGATTCAGAGACTTTTTGTCTACATCATGCTGCTCTCAGCTGATGTAGCAAAAACCTGCTGACAGAGACCCTTTAAAAACTGAACCATAGGGAGAAGGTGACCTGTTTGAAGAATAACATACTTTTTACAGTATATGGACAAACAGGAGCCTGTACTTCATCTACCTGTGTGTATTTTCTGCACCAAATCTGCAAGGAAAAAACTCAACGTGTTCTACACTTCAGGATTCTCATTGACTTTTCTGGTATAAGATTTTGCTTGCAGTTTTGTGACAAAACTGCACTAAAAAACTGAAGGAATTGACATGCTGCAGATCATTCTTGTGAAGCACCTGAAGGGTTAAGCCTTTTGGATGTGGTTTTCAATACTTTGAGAGGTGCAGTTTTTAGACTGGTGTCACTTTTGGGTGTTTTCTGGCACCTAGGCATCTCAAAGTCCCTTCAAATGTGATGTGGTCCCTAAAAAAAAATGGTTTTGTAAATTTTATTGGAAAATGAGAAATTGCTGATAAACTTTGTACCCTTCTAACTTCCTAACAAAAAAAAATATGTTTAAAAAATGGTGTTGATGTAAAGTAGGTATGTGGGAAATGATATTTAACTATTTCATGTGACATAACTCTCTGGTTTAAGGGCACAAAAATCCCAAGTGTGAAAATAGCAACTTTTTTTTACATTTTTGCCACATTTCCGATTTTTTTCCACAAATAGAAGCAAAAAATATCGACCTAAATTTACTACTATTATGAAGTACAATGTGTCACGGAAAAACAATCTCAGAGTCACCGGGATCCATTGAAGCGTTCCAAAGATATTAACTCATAAAGTGCCACTGGTGAGATTTCTAAAATTTGGCCTGGGCTAGTGCTCAGCGAGTAGTTAACTATTCGTACTCTATGCTGTTAGCGAGTACTGTTCGCTTCTCGCATATTCATTACAAGTAGCGGCTGCAATGTAAGTCGATGGGAAATACTTGCTAAGTAGCGAGTAACCCGAAAGCCGTACTATTCGCTACTCGCACGAAAAGTACGCCTTTCGGGTTACTCGCTACTTAGCGAGTATTTCCCATTGACTTACATTGTGCCCTCTACTCGTAACGAATATGCGAGCAGCGGACAGTACTCACTAATAGCATAGTGAGTACGAATAGTCAACTACTCGCCTCGCTCAACACTAGCCTGGGCATTAAGGTGAAAATTGGCTTTGTCATTAAGGGGTTGAAGGATCTGCTGGTGTTCTGTTTGAAGAAGATATTACAGGACATTTACTTGTCAGTTGGTTTTAATAGTTTGGCTAATTTGTATATATATATATATATATATATATATATATATATATATATATATATATGTGTGTAGGTCCACCTCACAAGGTCTTTTTTATGAAATACATGTATTTTCACCTAAAATAACTTTTGCATAGCATCACAATACATAACAGGTTGAGATTCGTCATGAATCTTGTCTGTCGGATTGCTCTGTGACACGCTGGACCCCAGGGGTCACAGGTCACAACACTCACCACATACACCCCCACACTAGAAAGGTACCATCAGTCAACCATAAAGACCTGATTGCCTCCCTCAGTGTTAGACAGGCACACCAGGTGGGCGGAGTCAGGGGGAAAGACACCCCCCCCGAGGAGTCTGCTGGCCTGAGGTAGGAAAACAGTAAACAGTTCAGTGCAGGACAGTAGAGTGGAGAGTTGGTCCAAAATAGTCAGGCAGGCAGACGGCAGTGGCCACCTGCAGGAGACCGGGAATACGAGCAGTGGAACCGTAAGGGATCGGGACAGGGTAGTGGCCCGCCGGAACCGAACCGGGGAGCTAACTGGATACCGGAGCACCAGGCAGGGTACTCAGACCCCGAACTAGGCTATATGCCACCACCATAGTCGAATTAACTGATTGCGGTCTGGACCTCTGGGGTTCATTCCCACCAAAGTCCCGTTTGAAGGCAACAGCCCAACCCGTCCGGATAGTAGCCACCGCCAAAGGCCAGAGATCCAAGGGCCAGCGCCTGCGGGCAAAGGAGCTCCTCCGACATCTACACGCCGGGGAGCGGACTACCAGTGCTCAGGCACAGTGGTCAAACTACAACATAGGTGCAGGAGAAAGGTGGACATTGCCAATCCGACTAGGAAGCTGCAGCTGGCTGCGGGCCCCGTTCATACCTTTGTTTGGTTTACCAGTGACTCTGTGTGGTTTAATCGTGAGTACAACAGTGCCATCAGGCACCGCACCACGCTGCACCACAACACTGCGCCCTGCACCTCTGCCCATAGCCCGACCGGGCCCCGGGACCTACATCCCCTACCCACGGAGGGGTCAACACCTAGCTGCGCCACTACACCGCTACCGGGAGTCCCCGTACCTTCACCGCAGTGGGGGTGTCCACCATCACCACAACCCGTGTGTGGCGTCACGAACAATCGTCCCAAAACCAACTACCCGCATCCGTGTGCAACGCTAACTCCCCTTGCAGAGCGACGTGACCCCCGGGTCCGTGAGAGGCTTGAGCCACCACCCGTAGAACGCGAGCACAGATCCGAGCGGCTCGGCGGCCGCAGCCGAGGCCGCGGGGCGGTACAGATCTCCAGAAAGTTCTGTGTTCTCCTAAGTGATCATCTGAGCTAATTTCTAATTGAATCACAGTTGGTCAAAAGTCATTTTAATAGTAAAATACATTTCATAAAAAAAAAAATCTCAAAGGTTTACACAGCTGTGGGTAACGCACAGTATATACAGTACATGATGAATTACACTGTAGGATCCATACATTCTAACTACTAAGCTAACAGTCCCTGTATAAGAGTCTGATTATTGAAGTGATTTCATTATGGTTGACTGTGGTTGTCCCAGAATTGCAGTTGCCTGAACATCTTGTTTGCAGAATTTCCATACTGTTGCTTAGCGGGGGAGCGTGGAACGTCAGTAAATATATACAGTATACATACCTGCCTTAGCTGCAAAGTGAGTAAACAACAGCTAACTGCTATTCACATCACGCAGAAGAAAGAAAAAAAACTGCAATGTTTAAGTGTTTTTGCCGTCACTGTGAAAAACGTGGTTTCCTGTGTTTCATCTCTCAAGGACTAGTGATTTCTGCACCACCCTCTCTAACAATAGACGCTACTCATGGAGCTTCTGAAAAGCACCAACTCGCTGAAATCTCACTTTAGCTAAGCAGTCATGTATTTCCTGTTGTGTTTTCTTTTCCAGACTCTCAGGAAAGCTGGAGAAAGAATAGCTGATAAAATATAATTGATTGTACGTAGCCCACAAGTAATGTAGACACAGGTCCAGTGTATGATACACTATAATGGCCTCTACTATCAAGTGTTCAACATATCACAAACCGCTAATCTCAAGGGAATATCCTGTCTTTTTTTTAAATCTTCCTGTAAAAGTTACTTTCTCAACAATTCTTTCTTAGATCCACTGAAAGTGGCTTTCCAGTATGAGAATACATGTCCCCAGGCTTTAACCCCTTCACTCCCGAGCCTGTTTTCACCTTCCTGACCTGGCCAAATTTTATAATTCTGATCAGTTTCACTACATGAGGTAATAACCTTGGAACGCTTCAACGAGTCCCAGTAATATTGAGATTGATTTTTTTGTAACACATTCTGCTTTTTGTTACTGGACACATTCTGCTTTATGTTAGGTTGATACGATTTGCGATTATTTATGAAACTTTGACAAATAAATGTAAAAATTTCACAATTTTTTAATTTTTATGCGCTTTAACCAGATAGTTATATCACACAAAAGCATTAAAAATAACACTTGCCACGTCTGATTTACAAAAGCACCATATTTGTATTTTTTTCTTGTTGAAAAGGTACAAGGGTTAAAAGTACGGTACATCAGCAATTTCCACGTTTTCCTACACAATGTACATATATATATATATATATATATATATATATATATATATATATAGCAGAAAATACAAAAAAGCTACACCATTTTATAAACTGTATCCGTCAAATTCTCAAAACCACATTCCCGTAGTTTATTAACCATTACGTGCTTCACAGGACCTAACCAATGTCAATGGAAAATATGAAAATTTTACTTTTTCCCACAAAAATATTTTTACGAGGGTAACAGAAGAACCATACCATTTGTTCTGCAGTTGCTCCTAAGTACAGGGATAACCTTTATGTGGTGAAGAACTACTGTTTGGGTGCATGGCAGGGCTCAAAAGGGAAGGAACACTATTTGAATTTTGGAGCGCATAATTGGCTGGACTAGATAGAAGATATCATGTCGCGTATAGAGCCCCTGTTGTGCCTGAATAGTGGAACTCCCCCACAGGTGACCCCATTTTGGAAACTACAACCCTCAAGGAATTGATCTAGAGGTTTCATAAGCACCTTAAACCCACAGGTGCTTCCGAGAATTTTATGATGTTGGTTATGAAAATTAAAAAAAAAAATACATTTTTACCACAAAAATGTTGATTTAATCCCACAATTTTCATTGTCACTAGGGTAATGAGAGAATGCACCATACAATGTGTTGTGCAATTTCCCCTGAGTATACAGCCCATTTGTGATTGAAAACTACTTTTTCGACAGGGCTTGGAAGGGAAAGAACGCTGTTTGAATTTTGGAGCACCATTTTAGCTGGAATAGATTGCGAACCCCATGTCACATTTGAAAATCTCCTGACGTGCAAAAGCAGAAAGCTTTCACTAATGAATCCATTCTGGAAACTACACCTCTCATAAATGTCATCAGGAGGTATAGTGAGAAATTTTAACTCTCTGGTGATTTAAGGATTTGTGTAACATTTGGCTGCGAAAATAAAAAAATGAAAGTGTTACCACTAAAATGATGCTTTGGCCCCAAAATTTTAATTTTCAAAAAGGGTAATAGGAGAAAATGGATCATACAATTTGTTACACAATTTATTCTGAGCATGTCAATACCACATATGTGATCAAAAACTACTTTTAAGGCACAGTACAAAGGGAAGGCGCACCATATTGGAGTTCAGATATAGTTCAGATATAGTTGGAATGATATGTGGGTGCCATGTCACATTAGCACAGCCCCTGACATGACAGAAGAGCATAAATTCCCCCATAAGTGACCCTATTTTACAAACAACACCCTCAATGAAATCATCTAGGGGTGCAGTGAGCATATTGACACCACAGGTGTGTCATTGAATTTTATACAATTAATTGGTGAAGAAAGAATGATTTATATTTTTTTAACTAAATGTTATTTTAGTTTTTAATTTTTATAACGACTAATAAGAAACAGTGCAATGCTGAGAAGGGAAGGTGCGCTGTAATGGAATTTAAAATGATCTGGAATGGATTCATTTAGGGATGCAGTGAGCATGTTGACACTACAGGTGTCACAAAATATAATACTATTGGGCAGTGAAGAAAAACTAATTACATTTTTACCACTAAAATCTTGTTATTTTAGTCCCAGATTTCCAACTTTCACAAGGGGAATAGATAAAACAGGCACCATAATGTGTTATATACATTTTCTTGTATTTGACAATACCCCACATGTGACTGTACAGTACTGTCAGTACTTGTTGGCTGCACCACAGGGCTCAGAAGGGAAGGAGCACCATTTGGCTTTTGGAACACAGATTTTCCTAGAATATTTTGCAGATTCCATTTGTAGATCCCCTAAGTGCCCGAACAGCAGAAACTCCCTCAAGTGACCACATTTTGGAAATTGATTTACAGGTTTAGTGAGGATTTAGTTGCTGGAATTCACCCATGGAGTCAAACATAGTGAATGTTGCAGAAAAAAAAATGTAAATAAGCTGTTGTCATGCCCAGTATTTTGTAGTGGTCATACAGTGTACCAAGCTCGTGCTTCTGGAGATACACACCTCGTAAATTAAGCGGGCTTCCTCACTACAACAATACTAAACATGTGGACGTTTATTGTGGTTATGGCACATTGTGGGGTTCAGAAGATAGGAGGGCATTTGAATGTGAGAGCGCAGATTTTGCTGTATTTTTTTATTGGGTGAAGCCATAGTTGTTTTCTAGAGCCTTTGTGCTACCAAAAACATGGAAGCCCCCTATATTTCTGTTGACAGATGATAGACCTAGGTTGAGCTGAATGCTTTTGCTAACATTTTGTGATACAGAACATTTTGGATCGGTTCACATTTATCATGTCTTCTATGCTGAGCACTCACAGGTAAAATAGGTAAAATACCCGAAAGATCAGGTAAAATACCCAATTGATCCATTTACTAATGAGGCAGCAGACTGGACTCTGTTTGGCTTCTGTTCAGCGGTGTCCTTCTATTCAACGGTGAATAAAACTGTTGTTGACCACACTTTTGTGCATATGTAAAAAGACACACAAAAAATGAACATTGCCAGATGACAGGCCAGACGGGAGTTCAAAACGACTCCATCTGCCTCATTACAGTGAGTTTTCTGTACAATTTTGTCTGATTCACATTTTTCAGCGATTTACACGTAATGCCCGATGTAGGCACTCACTGTAGAGCGCAGTATAAATATGACCCACACCGTACTGCGATCTTTGGGGGGCAGAATGAACAAATCAACAGCAGGTGAAGAATTGGCTTTATTTATTCATTTTTTACGCCATTAATCTTTGGGTATAAGTCATTAGGCGGCTTTATTTCTCAGGTTTATTCCTCAGGTCAGTACGATTACAGCGATACCAGATTTATATAATTTATTTTAGGTTTGACTACGATCACACTAAAAAACGCATTTTACAAAATAAAGGTTTTGTTCATGAATTTAGAAGGCTATAGTTTTTTATTTTGCCGACAGTTATATGAGGGCTTTTTTTTTTGCAGGATGAGTCAGTTTTTATTGTTAGAGTTTTTATTGGTACCTTTCTGGGCTACATAATATTTTTTGAAGAAACAGCAACTCAGGAGTTGTTTTTTTTTTTTATGCCTTTCGCCGTGTCATAAAAGTAATAAGACAGCTTAATTCTCTGAGTCAGTACAATTACAGCGATACCACATTCATAATATTTTTAGGTTCTGCCACCTTTACACCATGAGAACAATTTTACAAAAAAAAATATGAGTTATATGGCTGCATTCTGAGAGCTACTGTATATGACTGTATTCTGAGAGTTATATTTCTCTTGTGGTGAAGCTCTATGGCAGCCTACTTTTTTGTGGGACAAGATAACGTTCTCAGCAACACAATTTTTATTTACCGTATATATGCCTTGCGTTTTATTCCACTTTGTCAGCTTTATGATCAAATGACATAGTTTTTGTTATGTTCTTTATTCATTTCTTCCGGTGTTCACTGAAGGGGCTAATTAGTATGACTGTTTTATTTATTTTTTTTATTTAATTTTGTTTTTTCATAAACACATATTTATTGGCATATTTTTTCAGTTTTTTTAGTCTTTATTTTCTGAGTTTTTTGAAAAATATGTTTACATTTTTTTTCCACTTTTTTACTTAATCCGTATATGGGACATTAACTGTTATTACTCTGATTGCTGGTATAATCCATTAAAATGTATGAGCATTGCAATGGATTATACCTGTTAGCATTACACTGACAGAATGCCCATTAGACCATACTGCTGGCATAGTCTGTCAGACCTGGAGGTCGTCATTTGACCTCGGGTTGCCATGGCTTCGATTGGGCCCCCGTGATCATGTCAATGGGGTCCTAATCTAAGCCTCTTTCAGTCCCCTAAATGCTGCAATTGCTATTAGGGTTCGGTTCCACTTGCGTTTTGTATGGACGAGTGCAATCCGATAAAATAGACTGCACTCGTATCAGTGCAAAACCATGGGGCAGTATCCATCTGCGATTGATTTCTCATGCCATAGCAGCATGCAGAATGAATCGCAGCATGATGTGTTTGGCAGCAATTCTCGACTCACGCACCCCCATTACAAGTCTATGGGAGTGTGTGAAACATCACACTTCACTCACATGCCTGCAGTGCGATGTATGCAGAGACAGGCCAGGGAGGAGATGGGGATTAAGTGCTCCCTCCATCTGCTCCGCACCTGTGATGCGATCGCATGACTCTCGTCTGAGACGCGCAGCAGATGGTCATTAGCATCTCACATCGGAACCTATGCGCAACTAGAACCATACCCCAAATCGCAGCATTTAGTGGTTTAAACAGCAAGTGATCATTCCTAGCTGCGTCAGCCTGAGCTCATTTATAATTTACGCCGCGCTAACGGAGGCAAACGTGCAGGCACAGCCCATGATCGCCATGATTTAAATTAATGTCATTTTGCGTGAACCCCTTCCCGACAATGACGAAAACTTACATCAAATGTGAAACATTTAACAAAACAAGCTATGCTTTACCCACCGTAGTTCCAATGCTGGGTCTCCGCCTCTAGAAACCACTATAGATAATCAGTAAGGTGATATTACTAACAAAAGCTGACCAAACAACACATATCAAAAATGTCTTTATTAAGATTCACTAAAATAACACGAATAAAAGGTTCATATAAGCTCATCAGCAAAGTGCAAGTGTCACTTAACATACATTCCAACCAGTGGCGCGCCCAGGACAGTAGTTGGTTATAGCTTAAAGACATATATATATACTGTCCTGGGCGCTCCACTGGTTGGAATGTATGTTAATTGACACTTGCACTTTGCTGATGAGCTTATATGAACCTTTTATTCGTGTTATTTTAGTGAATCTTAATAAAGACATTTTTGATATAAGGTGTTGTTTGGGTCTCCGCCTCTGCCAGTGTCTGTGATTGTCTGCAGTCCTGATGTCCCATCAACAGCGCTACAGCAAATAAGTGATCTCAGCAGCACTGTGACAATAACAGACACTGGGAGCAAAAATGGAGACTTGGTGCTGGACCTGGCGAGGGTGAGTAAGGCTAGTTTATTTTATTTTTTTATAGCAAATTGCAGCCTGGGTTTTCCAAAACCAGATCAACTTTTCAAGGCAGCTTCACCTGTGATTAATATTTCCCTTCAATCTAGCTATAAATTGTTTATTTTTTTTACCAATTCCACTTATTTCACATCACATTTCAGCAGTTGTATGAAGTTGGAAAGCCTGGCAGTCAGTGTCGGAAAACCCAGAAAATACATCAACGTCTTGTATTTTTCAGCCACCGACTTTAGGAGTGGTGCACACTGGTAATTATAGGATACCCTAATGATGCTGGAAATTCTGAAAATGGAAGTGACCTATGTTACATGGAAAATGATGACAGTGTCAGCAATATCAGTGTCACTAGGGAAACCGAGTGACAAACTACAGTGCACATCATAACATTTCAACCTATCATTATCTAAGACGTGTTTTCTAAATGGAAAAAGCAGCATTTAAAGTTTGAAAATAAATCTTAAAACGGTAAAGTCACCTATGCAGGTCACACTTGAGTATACTGTATGGGAACACTTGCGAATTTGTTGTATGGAGATATTTTCTGAAAGGTGTTCTGTAGTGATGAGCGAGTACTAAAAAGCTCGGGTGCTCGAAGCTCGGGCCGAGCCTCCCAAGATACTCGTGTACTCGGCCCGAGCAACGAGCCCAATGTTATCCTATGGGAGACCCGAGTATTTTTGTGAAATGACCCCCCGGCAGCATGGAGAAACCCTAAAAATGTCACAAAAGTCTCAGAAGAGTGCTCAAATGACATGGCAACAGCATGGGGAAGACCCCTTGAAGCATTTATCACTGAAAAGTCACAGCTGTGAACAATTTTGTCCGCGTTTTACGCCATTTTTACGGACTCACCAGAAAACCTTCCAAAATGACCCCAAAATGATTTTTCATGGCGGAAATGTTAAGGGCACATACCCAATAGTGAGATAGAGCTGGTGTATGTTACTTTTTGAGATTAATACATGAAAGATTTTATGTGAAAACATTGTGTGGCACTCCGATGTCCCTGAGAAGAGACGTACATGAAGGCCTCTTGAGTCTAATGTGCCCATTTTGAGGAAGTGAGTCTTTGTAGTATTTTCCTTTGCCAGGGCAGTCCAAAATTGTGAGGTTCACCAATGCCCCTGCATACAGACGTGCATGATGGCCTGTAAACCTGAAGTGCCCATTGTAAGGAAGTGGGTCTATTGTAGTATAGCCCTTAGGCAGGGCAGCCAAAAATTGGGAGGCTCCACGTTGTCCCTGGGTAGAGACGTGCATGAGGGCCTCAAAACATTAAGTGTCCATTGTCAGGAAGTGGGTGTATTATAGTATAGCCCTTAGGCAGGGCAGCCAAAAATTGGGAGGCTCCACATTGTCCCTGGATAGAGACGTGCATGAGGGCCTGTAAACCTGAAGTGCCCATTGGAAGGAAGTGGGTCTATTGTAGTATAGCCCTTAGGCAGGGCAGCCAAAAATTGGGAGGCTCCACGTTGTCCCTGGGTAGAGACGTGCATGAGGGCCTCAAAACATTAAGTGTCCATTGTCAGGAAGTGGGTGTATTATAGTATAGCCCTTAGGCAGGGCAGCCAAAAATTGGGAGGCTCCACGTTGTCCCTGGGTAGAGACGTGCATGAGGGCCTGTAAACCTGAAGTGCCCATTGGAAGGAAGTGGGTCTATTGTAGTATAGCCCTTAGGCAGGGCAGCCAAAAATTGGGAGGCTCCACGTTGTCCCTGGGTAGAGACGTGCATGAGGGCCTGTAAACCTGAAGTGCCCATTGGAAGGAAGTGGGTCTATTGTAGTATAGCCCTTAGGCAGGGCAGCCAAAAATTGGGAGGCTCCACGTTGTCCCTGGGTAGAGACGTGCATGAGGGCCTGTAAACCTGAAGTGCCCATTGGAAGGAAGTGGGTCTATTGTAGTATAGCCCTTAGGCAGGGCAGCCAAAAATTGGGAGGCTCCACGTTGTCCCTGGGTAGAGACGTGCATGAGGGCCTCAAAACATTAAGTGTCCATTGTCAGGAAGTGGGTGTATTATAGTATAGCCCTTAGGCAGGGCAGCCAAAAATTGGGAGGCTCCACGTTGTCCCTGGGTAGAGACGTGCATGAGGGCCTGTAAACCTGAAGTGCCCATTGGAAGGAAGTGGGTCTATTGTAGTATAGCCCTTAGGCAGGGCAGCCAAAAATTGGGAGGCTCCACGTTGTCCCTGGGTAGAGACGTGCATGAGGGCCTGTAAACCTGAAGTGCCCATTGGAAGGAAGTGGGTCTATTGTAGTATAGCCCTTAGGCAGGGCAGCCAAAAATTGGGAGGCTCCACGTTGTCCCTGGGTAGAGACGTGCATGAGGGCCTCAAAAGATTAAGTGTCCATTGTCAGGAAGTGGGTGTATTATAGTATAGCCCTTAGGCAGGGCAGCCAAAAATTGGGAGTCTCCACGTTGTCCCTGGGTAGAGACGTGCATGAGGGCCTCAAAACATTAAGTGCCCATTGTCAGGAAGTGGGTGTATTATAGTATAGCCCTTAGGCAGGGCAGCCAAAAATTGGGAGGCTCCACGTTGTCCCTGGGTAGAGACGTGCATGAGGGCCTCAAAACATTAAGTGTCCATTGTCAGGAAGTGGGTGTATTATAGTATAGCCCTTAGGCAGGGCAGCCAAAAATTGGGAGGCTCCACGTTGTCCCTGGGTAGAGACGTGCATGAGGGCCTCAAAACATTAAGTGTCCATTGTCAGGAAGTGGGTGTATTATAGTATAGCCCTTAGGCAGGGCAGCCAAAAATTGGGAGGCTCCACGTTGTCCCTGGGTAGAGACGTGCATGAGGGCCTCAAAACATTGTTCCCATTGCAAAGGAGCGGGTCTCCTGTCGTTGTAATGTCCATTCTGCAAAGAATGGGCGAAAAAATTTACCACTGGGGGTATACCTGAAACAAAGGCCTAAGTATTGCAATTTGTAACGGTCATCATGGTGGCGCATGAGGAGAAGGAGGAGCAGTCCAGCGATTATCCAAAGTCCAGAAGTGTGTACCCATGGGTGAGTGGAGGTACATGGCAAACTTTAAATTCCGCTCTCATTTGCTGGTGGTGTGGTGAAGTCTGGCCCAATCCAACCCTTGTTCATCTTGATCAGAGTCAGCCTGTCAGCATTTTCAGTTGACAGGCGGGTGCGTTTATCTGTAATGATTCCACCTGCAGCACTAAAAACACGCTCTGACAAAACGCTAGCGGCAGGGCAGGCCAGGACTTCCAAGGCGTAGAGAGCCAATTCATGCCACATGTCCAGCTTGGATACCCAATAATTGTAAGGCACAGAGGAATGTCGGAGTACAGTTGTTCGATCTGCAAGGTACTCCTTCAGCATCTGGGCAAACTTAGGATATCTTGTGACACTACCCCGCACCTCAGGGGCTGTGGTACGTGAGGGGCTGAGAAAACTGTCCCACATCTTAAAGACTGTTCCCCTACCTCTGGCGGATTGGACTTGTGCCTCTCTCGGCTGTACGCCTCGGTTGTCCACTGATTCCTGACCTATGCCGCTAGCGTTTTGTGAGGGGAATGCTTTGCCTACTTCCGTGACTATGGCCTTCCGGAACTGCTGCATTTTGGTTGACCTCTCCTCCACGGGAATAAGAGACAAAAAGTTCTCCTTGTAGCGTGGGTCTAACAGTGTTACCAACCAGTAATGATTGTCGGCCAAGATGTTCTTAACGCGAGGGTCACGAGACAGGCAGCTTACCATAAAGTCAGCCATGTGCGCCAGACTCTTAACAGCCAGGACTTCAGTAGCCTGACCAACAAGATGACTGAACATGCTGTCCTCCTCCTCCTCCTCCTCCTCCTCATCTACCCTGTCCTCTGGCCAGCCACGCTGAACCGAGGATATGACTGGTGTGCATGTCATATCCTCAATTTGGCCGGAGAGTTGCTCCATGTCTTCATCCTCCTCCTCGTCATAGTCCTCCACTGCACGTTGTGATGAGATGAGGCTGGGCTGTGTGTTATCACCCACACCCACTACTGTTTCTTGCTGCAACTCATCGCGCTCCGCCTGCAATGCATCATGTTTGTTTTTCAGCAGAGACCGTTTTAGAAGGCAGAGTAGCGGTATGGTGACGCTAATAATGGCGTCATCACCACTCACCATCTTGGTGGAGTCCTCAAAGTTTTGGAGGATGGTACATAGGTCTGACATCCATCTCCACTCCTCAGGTGTTATGTGTGGAATTTGAACCATTTCCCGACGGCTTAGGTGATGCAGGTACTCAACAACTGCCCTCTTCTGCTCACATATCCTGACCAACATGTGCAGAGTTGAATTCCAACGCGTGGGGACATCACACACCAGTCTGTGAGCCGGAAGATGCAAACTGCGCTGAAAGCCGGCAAGGCCGGCTGAAGCAGTAGGTGACTTTCGAAAATGTGCAGACAGGCGGCGAACTTTTACCAGCAGATCAGACAGCTCTGGGTATGACTTTATAAACCGCTGAACCACGAGGTTGAGCAAATGGGCCACGCATGGAACATGTGTCAGCTGGCCTCGCCTCAAAGCCGCCACCAGGTTCCGGCCATTGTCACACACGACCTTTCCTGGCTTTAGGTTCAGAGGTGTGAGCCAGTGATCTGCCTGCTGTTTCAGAGCTGTCCACAGCTCTTCTGCATTGTGGGGTTTGTCACCGATGCAGATTAGCTTCAGCACAGCCTGTTGCCGCTTCGCCGAGGCAGTGCTGCAGTGCTTCCAGCTTGGGACTGGTGTGGAGGGTACAGTGGATGAGGATGTGCAGGAGGAGGAGGAGGCTGAAGAGCATGACATTCCTGAGCTGTAGAGTGTGGGTGAAACACTGACTGAGGTAGGGCCTGCAAACCTTGGTGTGGGAAGGACGTGTTCCGTCCCTCGCTCAGACTGGGTCCCAGCTTCCACAATATTAACCCAGTGTGCCGTCAACGAGATGTATCGGCCTTGCCCACAAGCACTTGTCCACGTGTCTGTGGTTAGGTGGACCTTGGGTGAAACAGCGTTGTTCAGGGCACGTGTGATGTTTTGTGACACGTGGTTATGCAACGCGGGGACGGCACACCGGGAGAAATAGTGGCGGCTGGGGACCGAGTAACGTGGGACAGCTGCCGCCATCAGGTCGCGGAATGCTTCTGTCTCCACCAGCCTAAAAGGCAACATTTCCAGCGCAAGCAGTCGCGAAATGTTAGCATTTAGAACTGTGGCATGTGGGGTGTTGGCAGTGTATTTGCGCCTGCGTTCAAAGGTTTGCTGAATGGATAACTGAACGCTGCGCTGGGACAAGGACGTGCTTGATGATGGTGTTCTTTCTGCGTAGGCAACTGCAGGTGCAGGAGTGGAGGAGGCTTGTTCGCAGGCAGCATGGACAGGGAATTGGCTCGCATGCACAACCAGCGAAGACGTAGCAGTGACATCAGCAAGCACTGCTCCTCGACTCTGTTGTACTTCCCACAAAGTCGGGTGCTTGGCTGACATGTGCCTGATCATGCTGGTGGTGGTCAGGCTGCTAGTTTTGGTACCCCTGCTGATGCTGGCACGGCAGGTGTTGCAAATGGCCTTTTTAGAATCATCTGGAGCCAACTTAAAAAACTGCCAGACTTGGGAAGACCTAACATTTGTACAGGCACCTTGTGTCGTCGTGTTGTTCCGGGGAACGGTTGCCTGACTTCTGCCTGGGGCCACCACCCTGCTTCTTACTGCCTGTTGTGATGCTACGCCTCCCTCCCCCTGTGCACTGCTGTCCTCGCTCTGCATATCCTCCTGCCAGGTTGGGTCAGTTACTGGATCATCCACCACGTCGTCTTCCTCTTCCGCACCCTGCTCCTCCTCCTGACTTCCTGACAATTGTGTCTCATCATCGTCCACCACTTGTTGAGACACGTTGCCAACTTCGTGAGAACATGGCTGCTCAAATATTTGGCCATCTGTACAGACGATCTCCTCATGACCCACTTCAATATGAGCTGGCGAGAGGCCAGAATGTGTGAATGGAAACGTGAACAGCTCTTCCGAGTGTCCAAGTGTGGGATCATTAATGTCCGAGGAGGACGTGTACTCAGCCTGGTGGTAGGAAGGAGGATCAGGTTCAGAAATGTGCGGTGCAGTATCACGGCTACTGACATTTGACCGTGTGGAAGACAGAGTGTTTGTGGTGGTGCCAATCTGACTGGAAGCATTATCTGCTATCCAACTAACAACCTGTTGACACTGGTCTTGATTCAAGAGCGGTGTACTGCTGCGGTCCCCAAGAATTTGGGACAGGACGTGCGAGCGACTAGATGTGGCCCTTTGTTGTGGCGAAATTAGAGCTTGCCCACGACCTCGGCCTCTGCCTGCACCACCATCACGTCCACTTCCTTGTTCCTTGCCAATGCCCTTGCGCATTTTGCAATGCTGTGCTGACGTGTATTCACTACTTGTGCGTTATATAATAGTTTGGTAAAAACGCACACAAGTGCACCTGTACGCTGCCACCGACAGGCACACACGTGCGGTTTTTAAATGCAAGCACGGACGCACTAAGAACCTAACACAGGTTTTAGGAGCAAAAATTAAGAACTCTGACACTATCAGCCACTGCTGACTGACGTGTATTATACACTACACTTGTGCGTTATATAATAGTTTGGTAAAAACGCACACAAGTGCACCTGTACGCTGCCACCGACAGGCACACACGTGCGGTTTTTAAATGCAAGCACGGACGCACTAAGAACCTAACACAGGTTTTAGGAGCAAAAATTAAGAACTCTGACACTATCAGCCACTGCTGACTGACGTGTATTATACACTACACTTGTGCGTTATATAATAGTTTGGTAAAAACGCACACAAGTGCACCTGTACGCTGCCACCGACAGGCACACACGTGCGGTTTTTAAATGCAAGCACGGACGCACTAAGAACCTAACACAGGTTTTAGGAGCAAAAATTAAGAACTCTGACACTATCAGCCACTGCTGACTGACGTGTATTATACACTACACTTGTGCGTTATATAATAGTTTGGTAAAAACGCACACAAGTGCACCTGTACGCTGCCACCGACAGGCACACACGTGCGGTTTTTAAATGCAAGCACGGACGCACTAAGAACCTAACACAGGTTTTAGGAGCAAAAATTAAGAACTCTGACACTATCAGCCACTGCTGACTGATGTGTATTATACACTACACTTGTGCGTTATATAATAGTTTGGTAAAAACGCACACAAGTGCACCTGTACGCTGCCACCGACAGGCACACACGTGCGGTTTTTAAATGCAAGCACGGACGCACTAAGAACCTAACACAGGTTTTAGGAGCAAAAATTAAGAACTCTGACACTATCAGCCACTGCTGACTGACGTGTATTATACACTACACTTGTGCGTTATATAATAGTTTGGTAAAAACGCACACAAGTGCACCTGTACGCTGCCACCGACAGGCACACACGTGCGGTTTTTAAATGCAAGCACGGACGCACTAAGAACCTAACAGGTTTTAGGAGCGACAATTGCTGAGAAGTCTGACACTATCAGGACTGTTTTAGACTGTGTACACCAGCCCCAGATATGATGAAGGCTGGTATACGGTCACCACTAGGAATGGCTATATACCCTGCCTGCCTGCCTGCCTGCCTGCCTGTATACTGGTACAATAGTCCTGACAAGGACTCTTTTGGTCACTAGCCTGTATTCCAACCTGGCTATACCCTGCCTGTATACAGCAACAATAGTCCTGAGAAGGACTCTGCTACTGTACTCCGACCTGGCTATACCCTGCCTGCCTGTATACAACTAGAATAGTCCTGAGAAGGACTTTTGGTCACACTGTTTGCAGCCCTGCAACTGAAAAAGCTATAAAGGGCCGCAAAGCTTTCCCTGAATCAGCGACACTCTCCCTGCACTCACTGTCTGGATAGCTGTGAGCAGAGCACAGCGCGCCGGCCGGTATAAAGGCTCGGTCACGCTGTGCAGGCCGGCCAATCACTGCAATTCCACAACTAACAGGGCTGTGGCATTGCAGTGGTCTGCCAGCCAATCCCTGCATGAGGGCTGGCTCTCAAAAGAGCGCCAACATGCAGAAATGAAGACCACGAGTACAGCACGAGTATCGCGAGATTACTCGGTCCCCGCCGAGCAGCCCGAGTACAGCGATACTCGTGCGAGTACCGAGTAGTTACAAGCATGCTCGCTCATCACTAGTGTTCTGTTGTAAAAATTAAAACACAGAGTCTGATGGGCAGAGCTGGGGTTGGACGCCACGGCTAGTCTATTTCATGGCAAGTTGTGTCATCCACCTATTCCATAAATTTGACTTCAGTCCCCATCTACTATAGAGTGAGTTTTCTGGTGTGGAGCAGCACAAAGGTCCATGCCACTCATCAGGCACTCCTGATTCATTAATTGACATGGAGCTCTTCATTAAGGGCTCATGCGCACATAACTGCATAATCTTCTGCAGCGATTTGACAGCAAAGACTGCATAATGAGTGCAGTTTTTTTTGTTAAAAAAAGCCGATTTCATGCACTCTGGCTGCTACCCCCACCATAGACAGAGTGGGAGCTGCATCCAGAACGCAGAAATAATTGACATGCTGCTTTTAGGAATGCACGGATTTGGGTCAAAATTTTAGCACCCAAATCGCTGCATTCTTAAAAGCATTGTGCGCACATCTCATGCACAATCTTCATAGATCGTGCAGGGGACGCAGGGCGCATGCATTTACGTTGCAGTGCTATACGCAGCATAAATGCATGCTATTATGCGACGTGCGCATAAGCCCTTATCCCCACCATCAGACTACACACCCCCATCAAGCATGGAGTGAACAATGCCGGTCTTGATGAATCAGGCCCATAAAATGAAAACATATTTACTTTGTTAATATATATGTCGCGGGCGGAGGAGGGGACGCTGTGCTCACCCACTGCTCGGGTCCGGCCGCTGCTGCTGCTGCTCGGTGGCTCGAGCGGTGGGCCGGATCCCGGGGACTCGAGCGGCGCTCCTCGCCCGTGAGTGAAAGGGGGTGGTTTGGTTTAGGGATATTGTCCGTGACGCCACCCACGGTTGTGGTGAGGTTGTGACACCACCGCTGCTTTGGACGGGGATCCCGGGAGCGATGACAGGGAGCAGCTTGGATGTTAATTCTCCCCTCCGTGGGTAGGGGGGTTGGTTGTCCCGGGGCCCAGTGAGGGGTAGGGATGAATGGCAGGCGGGTTACGGGGCCTGGTGAGGTGCAGGGTCGCGGGGGCAGCGCGGTGCCGCACGGCAATGTGGTACTCACTCAGCCAGTAATTTACACGGAGTCTCTGGGCAAACAAACGGCTGGATGGACGGGTCCCACAGGCGGCTGCAGTGTTTTTCCCCTGACCCAGTTTAGTAGTGTAAGTACTTTCCTGCCCCTTCGTGTACGCTCCTCCTGCGCTCCGGTTTCCAGCTGGCTCCCCGGTTCGGTACCGGACGGGCCACTACCCTGATCCCGGCTACCTACGGTTCCACCAAGACTGACTTCCGGCTCCTGCAGACAGCCACTACCATCTGCCTCACTGGCTACACGAGGGACCTAGGCTCCAAGCTAGGCCCCAGTCTGCGTCTGCCTCTGTGCAGACCTCCTCTCTCTTCCTCTGCCTGGACTTGTCTGAACTTGTTTCCTGCCTCAGGCCAGCTAAACTCCTCGGTGGGCGTGCCCATCTGCCTGACTCCGCCCACCTGGTGTGTCTGTCTGAACCCGAGGAAGAAATCAGGTCTCACTGGGGATGACTGCTGTGAACTGCTGGGAGTGGGGGTGTGTGTGTGTTGTTACCTGTGGCCCCTGGTTTGTCCAGGGCGCCACATATACACCGATTGCTTCATCTATGTCTACATCACTTTGGAAAAGACGCATTGTGTATATCTTGCGTTAGAAATAAAAAGGCTGGAGGAAGGCTCATTTTTGAGCAGAAACATTGCATGGTATGTGCGGGTCATAAGTGCATACTTTTTCATATTTGCAAGACCCTGCTGCTTTTTCTTTTATATTTTTGGGATTATTTTCAAGGAATTGTTCCACCAATGTGTCAGTGCGCACAGGACATCTTGATTTTTTTTTGGATGAAGGGTAGTGAAGGCTCCATTATTTTATTTTATTGTATTGTGCTCAAATAAAAATGTAGTTCTATTTAGAGAATAAAATGTTTTGTAAGGTTTATGTGACGCCCCTGCGGTAACCAGGTGTCACAAAACAAGGTAACAGCTTGGGTCCTACATCACTGTGCCAGTCATTACACACACACTAGCACACCACGACATTTAAGCTGGGTTGACACATAGCGACAGCGACAACGACGTCGCTGTTACGTCACCATTTTCTGTGACGTAACAGCGACCTTGTAAGTCGCTGTTATGATCGCTGCTTAGCTGTCAAACACAGCGACGCAGCAGCGATCATAACGTCGCTACATGTGCAGAGAGCAGGGAGCCGCGCACACTGCTTAGCGCTGGCTCCCTGCTCTCCTAGCTACAGTACACATCGGGTTAATTACCTGTGTGTAACGAGCAGCGATCTCACAGCAGGGGCCAGATCGCTGCTCAGTGTCACACACAGCGAGATCGCTAATGAGGTCACTGCTGCGTCACAAAAACTGTGACTCAGCAGCAATCTCAGCAGCGATCTCGCTGTGTGTGAAGCACCCCTAACACTCGCTGTACCCGGCTGGGAGCCTCACCTAGCCAGATGACAGGGCTGGGCACTGTTAGATAACAGGAAGAGACCAGACCTGGGGGAGGAGAGAGTGACCTGGGGAATGTGGCTAGTGAGCAGTCGGAGACAGGAAGTGAAGGAGGAAGGTTGTGAGGAGAGGAGTAGTAAGAAAGGTATCAAGACAGACCAGAGACTCTTGAGACACAGAGAGAAAGTGGAAGGAACCAGAAAGGAAAGTGAGGAGTAAGAAAATCGGCGGAATAGTAGTAAAGACAGTGCAAAGACCTGAGGAGAAAGATCAGCCACTCAGAAGAGTAAAGTAGCTAGAGAGCAGGATCTTGTGGGGTGGACATCCAGGGCTCACAGTACTTTGCACACACGGGTTGTGGATCCCAGAACAGACCAAGACTTCAAGCCATCTGTTAACTCTGCCATCCGGGTGGGTTTTCAAGACTCATCTGCCACAACTAACGTCCGAGGCATCAGCAGCATAGGGGATCGGGACATATTCCCTTAAATAGTCCAAGCTGCCTGCGGCAGGACCCAGACACCAGGAGGGACTCCAAGTGCTCCACGCCAGGGAGGACCCACATATTCCAGAGTGCACAGGAGGGCGAGTGGCACCAAGTTGGCAAGCACAGCCATCAGGGACACGGGAGCACCTGGGATCCAGTACGTCCTCAGGGCGTGAATCCAGTGAGTAAAAACCATCAAACTGCCCTCTTTGTTTGGACTGCTTCATTGCCGCGCGCCTCCACGTTAACACTTCACCTACCCCTGGGGAAAAGCCCTGCTCGCGGAGGGCTCCACCATTGACGCTGCCTCCATCCATCATCCCCAGTGGGAACCCGCAGCAGCGGCCCTACTATCCCTGGCCGCAAACCGCGAGTGGCGTAGTCGTACTTTATTTTTCTTTTTCTCTTTCATTTTTCATTTAAAACTGTTCGATGGTGCGCCCGGGACCCCTAGAGCCACAGACCGCCCAGATCCAAGCAGCTCGGCTGCCCTGGGGCGCGACAGTTGCCTAACTTAAGGGGGCTTTACACGCAGCGACATCCCTGCCCGTGGCTCACAATATCGCTGTTACTCGTCACACGTACTTGCCTTCCTAGCGCCGTCACAGCGCTGTCACACAGCGGCCCGCCAATAGAAGCTGAGGGGCGGCGAGCAGCCGCATAAACGACACGCCCACCTCGTTGCCGGCAGGACGCAGATACGTTGTTCGTCGTTCCCGGGGTGTCACACGTAGCGATGTGTGCTGCCTCAGGAACGACGAACAACCTGTGTCCTGAAGCAGCAACGATATTTTGGAAATAAACGACGTGTCAACGATAAATGATAAATTGAGTATTTTTGATCGTTAGCGGTCGCTCGTACGTGTCACACGCAACGACGTTGCTAACGAGAACAGATGTGCGTCACGAATTCCGTGACCTCAACGACATCTCGTCGATGTCGTTGCGTGTAACGGGGCCTTTAGTTTGTAATTTGTCCAGCCAATCACTTCAACATGAATCCCATGATTTCCACTAGATGGTCAGGTGAGAAGAAGAGCATGTGGTAGAGCCACTCTCTCATCAGTAGGGGATGGATGCAGGAACACCTCACGTGTTGATTTTCACCTGGTATATTATCATCAGTCACAATCCATTGACAAGAAGACAACACTACTTCCTCCAGCACAGGAAAATACAGAGCAAAACAGAAGAGCACTGAGTGTGTCCAGAGGCCTGGCTTTTACCTCTGGGACCACACCCCGAGGTGGAGATATGGTGAATGCCATCACACCCATCTCTTTATCTGTTCACAACAAACCCGGCCCAGGTAATACAAATTAACCCTCTCAGCACCTAATGTGCTGGAGTACTACATCCGGGTTCACATCACTGATTGCAGTAGTCGCAGTGACACATATGTCCCCTCGTGCACATCACCAGTGATCACATCACATATTACCCCCCTCTGCCCAAAGCCGGGGGCATGGGCACCATCAACCACTAAACAGGGGAGTCGCAACAGGGCATCTGCATTCCCATGTAACTTTCCAGGCCTGTGCTCTACATGAAAGGCAAAGTCTTGGAGGGCTAGAAACCACCTGGTCACCCTAGCATTCTTTCCCTGGCTACTTCTCAACCATGTCAGTGGCGCATGATCAGACACTAGCCTGAATTTATGGCCTAGCAGGTAGTATTTTAGAGAGTCCACTGCGCACCTAATAGCCAGGCATGCCTTTTCCACAATAGCATAGTTTTTCTCACAAGAGGAGAGTTTCCTACTCAGGTAAAGCACTGGATGTTCCTCGCCATTTATTTCCTGCGACAGCACAGCTCCCAACCCGACCTCCGAAGCATCAGTCTGAAGCACAAACGCCTTTGTAAAGTCAGGTGCCACCAGGACTAGCTGCCGACACAGAGCAGACTTCAAGTCCTGGAACGCCACCTCCGCCTCAGAGGTCCACTTGGCCACCAATGGCTTCACAGCCCTGAGGAGATCAGTCAGCGGAGCGACCCTCACAGCAAACTTCGGTACAAACCGGCGGTAGTATCCGACGATTTCCAGAATGCCCTAACCTGCTTTTTAGAGTGTGATCGTGGCCAATTCTGGACCGCCTCCACTTTATTCACTTGTGGCTTGAGTAGGCCCCTACTGACAACATAGCCCAGGTACCTGGCCTCCTCCTTCCCTATGGCGCACTTCTTCGGGTTTATGGTAAACCCCACCTTCCTCAATGCATCCAGCACTGCCTGGACCCTCTGTAGATGACTCCCCCAATCCGGGGTGAAAATCATAATATCATCCAGACTTCTGATGAGAAACTAGGATCCGGTCTGTGGCCCTCTGGAAGGTGGCTGGGGCTCCCTGCAACCCAAACGGCATCCTGGGGTACTGGAAACATCTGTCAGGTGTAGAGAAAGCCATCTTCTCCTTGGTCGCTTGAGACAGGGGTATTTGCCAGTACCCTTTTTTCAGGTCAAGGGTGGTAATATTCCTGGCTGGCCCAAGCCTGTCAATGAGCTCATCGACTCGAGGCATCGGATAAGCGTTGAATTTTGAGACTTCATTTAACTTGCGGTAGTCATTGCAAAATCGCCATTCTCCATCCGGCTTTGGCACAAGGACGATAGGACTAGACCAGCCACTTCTTGATTCCTCAATCACGCCGAGGCTCAGCATCCTCTTCACCTCCTTTTTACAAAAGGAAATAGCAGTTTGGTATAGTAAGTATTATAAAGCATGTGTGGAATCTGCTTATTGCATTATGAAGTATTCTAGTTAAACAAAGCTAAATAATTAAGAATAAAAAAAATGTAAAAATAAGAAGTAACAGCAAGACTATTTTTCCATAAAAATGCCTTTTATTTTGCAAATGACCTATATATTAAAGTTAAAACAGATCTTATTTCCTGAAGCAGCTTTTCATATATTTTATTTCCCTTTTTTCGCCGGGGTTACATGAAGTTCGAGAGAGTGATCATATCCACAGCAAGTCATTTTGATATTGCAGTGCATTGGTTCATTCTTTTAATTATTTCTTTAGCACTTTTTCAGGCGAGTTCCTGAACAGACCTATCTAAAAATACGAGTGTTGTGTGCACATACCCTAATCCTGTTAAAGGTTTTTTTTAATCTGATATTAAAAAGATTATTTTTGAGTCCAGATAATGCTCATCTTAACATCGGGTTCATTTTGATATGTATTTTAAAACAAAAGTACCCCAGCCTCATCTGGTCTAAGGCCCTGTGTGCACACTGCGATTTTACCTGCGGTTTTACCCGCGGTTTTACCCGCGGTTTTGCTGCAGAAATTTCTTGAGAAATGTTTGTAATCTTTCTGCAGACATTTCCCAGCGAAACCTACGGGAAAAAAAATAGCTGTGTGCACACGTTTTTTTTCTCAAGAAAATTCTTTCTGCAGAATTTCTTGAGAAAATTTCTTGAGAAAATGTGCATGTCACTACTTTTCCGCAGGTACCTGCGGTATTTCACTCCATTCACTGTAATGTAATCGCGAAATACCACGGGTATACTGCAGGTAGCAAATGATGTGCGGTATACCCTCGGTATAGCTGCGGTTTACCTGCCTGCGTTTTGCAGGGAAGTGATGTCATTATGACAGGAAGAGGAAGCGGAGCAGAGTAAACACACACACATCACACTCCCTGGACGCCGCACGGAAGCACTTCCGTGTGACCTCCATCGGGTGCCCGTGCAGTCTGTGTCCCGCTCCAGCTCTGCGACTGCCTGCACTGCAGTGTCAGTGTCTGCCCACCTTGCAGTATCAGCAGCTTCTCACACTGCAGTGCTGGCAGCCGAGGGGATGACAAGCGCTGCTGTCAGGAGGTTAGATGAGATCATTACCTGCTGTGACGATCTCCTGCTCTCCTGACGTCAGCGCTGTCACTGCCTTCTATGCCCGTCCCACGGGCGGCACGAAACTGTCACTAGCGGTGACATCACGGGCTCTCGCGATACTGCTGAGAACACGGTGGGCATAGAAGTCAGTAACAGCGCTGACGGCAGGAGTGCAGGAGATCGTCACTGCAGGTAATGATCTCATCTAACCTCCTGACAGCAGCGCTCGTCATCCCCTGCAGTGACCTGGGCTGACCTATTGATGTTAAATGAGGTCACTGCACTACTCTCCCAGCCAATGGGGAACATTTTGTTCTTCATTGACTGGGACAGTGACTATGGTATGGATCGTCGTGGGACCCCCTTATTGGATTACGCCGCACCTGGAATTGATTAATCTTTTCAATAAATTGGAAAGAGGGAATGTTTTGGGGAGTGTTTTTTCCAATAAAACTTTTTTTGTTGTCAATTTTTTTTTATTACTGACTGGGTTCGTGATGTCAGGTATCGGATAGACGCGTGACATCACTAACCCCAGGGCTTGATGCTAGGTGACATTACACATCTGGCATCAACCCCATATATTACCCCGTTTGCCACCGCACCAGGGCAATGGGATGAGTTGGGTCAAAGCGCCAGGATTGGCACGTCTAATGGATGCGCCACTTCTGGGGCGGCTCTGGCCTGCTATTTTCAAGCTGGGGAGTGTCCAATAACGGTGGACCTCCCTAGTCTGAGAATACCAGACCACAGCTGTCTGCTTTACCTTGGCTGCTGATCTAATTTGGGGGGACCCCACATTTTTTTTTTTTTTTTTTAATTATTTATTTAATGTAAAATAACAGCGTGGGGTGCCCTCTGTTTTGGATTACCAGCCAAGGTAAAGCTGACAGCTGTGGTCTGCAGGCAGCAGCCGTCTGCTTTAACCTAGCTGGCTACAAAAGATAGGGGGGACCTCACGTCATTTTTTTTTAAAATATTTATTTTTTAGCTAAATACAAGGCTAAGCACCCTTTAGTGCCACATGAAAGTCACTAAAGGGTGCCAGCTTAGAATATGCAGGGGGGTGGGACATTATATATGTCTTTCCCATCTATTTATCTATCTATCTCTCTATCTATTCATCTATCCATCTTTCCTTCTATCCATTATCTGTCTGTCTATCTATTTATTATATATCTATCTATCTATTCATCTATCCCTCTATCCATTATCTGTCTGTCTATCTATTTCTATCTATCTCTTTTCTTTTCAATGTTTTATTTTTGGATTTTCAAATACAAACAAAATAACATTTTCATTAATGAATATGCATATCTCATCAGAATATATTCAGTAGATGAAGAACAATGACAGTTTACATTACTTCATACCCTGGCCATTATTAGATTGAAGCTAAACGGAGAAAAAAGAAAATAAAAACAGCGAGGATGGCCATGGCATGTATTCCAATCAATTCAACCAAGTCTATTCAACAAAACTACACATAAGACAAGGGGAAGGAGAGGGGTAAGTGGGGAGGGGGGGAGTGGGTACGGGCATGAAGAAAAGGTGGGCTCTGAGGGCATATGAGCAAAAGAGGAAGGGATTGGCGAGGATAAGTACTGCCTGTCACTTACATACTCCAACCTAGTATTACTCTTCTACTGCAATTATAGAAAGGTATCCTGCGGATTTCCTGAAAGCAATCCATGGGTTCCAAACCTTGTTAAAAGAATTTAATGTGAGCTGAGAGAGTGAAGCCAGTTCCTCCGTTCAAAACAACAGGTCCATTTTGCTGAGCACCTGCTTTTTTTGACGGAATATTGGCAGTGAGCCAGAGGGTGGGGATCAAGAGTTTACCTGCTGCTACTACAAAGGCCGCCAACTTTGACAGAGAATTATCAGCTGGCCAAATCGGGAAATTGAGTAAGGCCATTTCCGGGGTAAGTTGAAATTTACTGCCCACAAGAGACGAAACAAGTATTGAGATTTCTCACCAAAAAGAACTAATTATTGGACAACCCCACCATATGTGGATGTACGTGCCCTCCTCTGCACCACATCTCCAGCACAGTGAGGAAGAGGAGGAGTACCATTGATGCGACTGCACCGGCGTAGTGTACCATCTAGTTACCACTTTATACGAGTTTTCCTGAATTCTGATGCATCGTAAGGGCCATGTGTGCGTAAGGTTAACCTGTTGATCAGAAAAAACAATGCCCATGTCTTTCTCCCAATTTCCCACATAGGCCCTCTTCTTGGATGTACCGTCAGTAACCAGTGAGTTGTAAATTTGTGAAAGGACCTTCGTGGGGGGTTTCAATTGACAGCATAGTGCCTCAAATTTTGTAAGCGACCTTGGCGGGCTCCCTTCTAGTTTCAGGCAGCGAAAAAAGTTTTTTATTCTATTATAATGAAGAAAGGTCAGGTTAGCGAGTCTAGGAGAGGTACGCAGTTCTTGGTATGTTAGTAGAGCTCCATCTTCCATCAACTCGTGCACAGGAATGTCAAAGCTAAAGGGACGATTCTCAGTATGCGGACCCATGTATGTGTGACGGAGGCTCAGTATGTCTGAAATATGAGTCAATGGAGACCCATACAGGGCAAGTATCTTTACTAGGCTTCGCCATTCCGATAGCGTGGCTCTCGTTAGTATGTTAGTGATTGCCTTTTTCTTGTCAAGTTCAGGTGGTAAAAACAAAAGGGAGCGGAGGGGAATTGGGGCCAGACAATCCTCAACACTGACCCATGTCTTTTCTTTGGGTCTCCGAATCCAATCTAGTGCTCTAGTAGCTAGTGCCGCATGATAATATAAACGGATATTTGGCGCCCCCATTCCCCCAACACGTTTGGGCAGGGATAAGGTACGAAAATTTATGTGGGATCGTTTGTTGTTCCAAATAAAATTTCTAATAAGTGAATTGGCCTGGGCTAGGTATGATTCTGAGACCGGAATTGGCAACATTTGGAATAAATATACGAATTTTGGGAGGATTATACTTTTTATCAGGTTCTTTCGCCCAATCCACGATAAGTATGGGGGCCCTCCACGAATTGATACAATCTGAAACCTTTGGGAGCAAGGGTTTGAAATTAAGTTCGTACAGAGTTTTAGTGCTTTGACCAATCTTAATGCCCAGGTATGTAATATACTTTACGAAACCTGTCTGGTCAGTGGAAATAAGAGTGGGAAGGAATTCGGCTATTCTGTTGGCAATCATACTAGCAAAGATTTTTAAATCAACGTTCAGGAGAGAAATTGGCCTATAATTGCTGCAGAGCTCTGGGTCTTTCCCGTCTTTGTGAATCAGCGAAATGTGAGCCTCCAAGGCCTGTTTATGAAAGGGATGTCCAGCCATGACGGCGCTACACGTGTTAAGTAAATGAGGCATTAGCGTACCAGGAAATGCTTTATAGTAAGTCACCGGGAGACCATCAGGCCCCAGCACCTTCCCCTGAGGGGTTCTGGACAAGGTGGACTGGAGTTCCATGAGGGTAAAGGGTCTGGAGAGGACTGTTTGTTGATCCGAGGAAAGTTTGGGGAGCTGCAGTTTGGAAAGAAAGTCATGAATGTGGGCAATTCTCTTTTCTTTTTCTAAGTGTGTCTCGTTCGGGCGGATTTGATAAAGATCTGTATAAAATTTTAAAAATTCTGCCGAGATCCCAGAGGGGTCTGTGGTACGGCCACCCCCTGCTTATTTAAGTGATTGGACAAAGGTGCGCGTTTGACGCTTTTTGATTAAAGACATCATCAATTTTGATGCCCTGTCTCCATGTACATATAACTTATTTTTCCAGTTCATGTAGAACTTGGCTGATTGCTGGTTAAGCAGGTCTTTCAGACTTTGCCTTTTAGCGGCCAACAGTTCCAGTACCGAACTCCTCTGGGATCTCTTATGTAATAGTTCCAGGGCAGCTATTTCTTCGTACAGCTGATGAAGTGTATTTTTCCTTATTCTATTTAAATGTGATGCTATGGAAATCATCTCCCCCCTAATTACCGCCTTATGCGCTTCCCAAAGGGTGGGGGATGGAACCTCTGGGGTCTGATTTATTCGAAAATAATTATCTAGAGCAGTTTGTATGCGTTTCTTGTTATCAGCGGAAGATAAAATAGACTCATTAAGCCTCCATGATCTGATATCTGAGTGAGGTTTCTGGAGTGTGAGGTGGGTTGTGACTATTGAGTGATCCGATAAGACTGCCGGAAGGATATCAGCCTTAAGCACTGCAGGCAAGAGGTTTTTAGTTATGAATATGTAGTCGATTCTGTGGTAAGAATGGTGCGGGTGGGAGTAATAAGTGTAATCTCGGTCAGAGGGGTGAAAATATCTCCATGAGTCCCACAGAGATAGCTGTTGCAGGGAGCTTTTAACCCGGGACAAGTCTCTCAAGGATATATGATACCTCTTTGCTGTGGAGTCCACGGAGGGATCCAATGATAGATTCAGGTCTCCACACAAGTAGAGCAAACCCTCCGAAAAGAGACCAAATTTCTTAATAGTAGACAAAATCCACTTAATTTGTTTGCATTTTGGAGCGTATATGCTTCCAATCGTAATCAAGGATCCGCCAGTAAGACCTTTAACATAGATGTATCTACCATCTGGGTCTGCTTTGTATTCGATTACTGAGAACGGGATATTTTTTGAGATGGCAATGGAAACTCCTCTGGAGTTTTTTTGCGGGGTTGGGGCATGAAACCACTGGTTGTAATAATTTCTATCAAAGTTGGGGATCTTATCTGGTAAAAAATGTGTCTCTTGGAGAGCTAGAATTCCGATACCTTCCCTGCGGAATCTATCTAAAGCTTGTGATCGTGGGATGGGAGAATTGAAACCATGCGTATTGTGACAGGCTACTTTAATTACCTTATGTGTAGAAGCCATGGTGAAGTGCATACCGGACGACGGTTCGCCAACAAGGATACCTCTCAGAGCCGTATATTGGAGGGGGGTAAGGAAAGACCAGGGAAGAAGGGGGATGACAACACAAAATGTTCAATTCTAGAAAAAGAAGTAAAACAGTGTTAATATTTAACAACATAAGTTCGGTTTAACTTGTGACCGGATAGGTGAGAATCGTAAAGGTCAAGTATCTTTGAACAGCATATCAGTTCTGTGTTCTTAGATGCAGGGGATGATGATAGTGGGCGTGGCTTCTTTGAGAAGTCTCCTCAGGATATTGACCCTGGAGTATCACCTCCAAGGCGAGTTCAGAAAAGCCATTGAGGAAACTCTAGCGTCGGAGTTCCGCATATGGGGGGCTCCCCCAGTACCGGTGAAGAAAGAGCAGGGCTGTCTCAACACCGAAAAGTAGAAATAATGGAATATTTGAGAGTCAAATCAGTTCTGTAAAGAAGCTCAGACCTCCACTCCTTACTATTTCCACCGAGAAGGAGTGCGGATGGAAGTACGCCTGTTTTAGAAAGAAGCGACGAAAGTGCATCAGACCTGCTAGCTTGTTGAGTTAAGCAGTAGCATTTTTGCTGCTTTTGGCTTGTGCTTCTGGGCTTTGGGTGTGGTTACTGTGTGCCATGGGGTCGGATTCGGCAGTGGTTGGACCGTGGATGCAAGTTGTGTTACCTCCAGGTCTGGGGGTTTTTCCAAAGCGATGTTCAGCTCTTCACAGATTTTAAGAATTTCTGTTGATGTTCTGGCCTGATATCTTTTATCCATGGCAGTGACTGCAATCCCAAAATGGAACAGCCATCTATATTGGAACTGCTTCAGGCGCAGGGCATCTGTGAAAGGTTTGAGTGCCCGTCTTTTGGTGAGTGTGGAGGCAGCGAGGTCTTGAAATATTAAGATATTGGCTCCTTCGTAGGTGATACTTTCGGCCTCCCTGTCTCTTTTGAGCACCAATTCTTTAACACGAAAGTCTAAGAAGCGGCATATAGTGTCCCGGGGGGTTCAGACTGCTTGGGTCTGGGCCTCAGAGACCTGTGTGCTCTGACTATGTCCAATGAGTTTGGGTCATCTGGGAGGAGTAATTTGGTAAATATTTCTTTGAGAGCGGAGTCTGATGCTTCTGCGGCGACCGACTCTGGCAGTCCTTTAATGCGAAGGTTGTTCCTTCGTTCCCTGTTCTCGTGGTCTTCCAAGGTGTTGTAGATTTGATTGATATGACCTCCATGGGCCTGGAGACAGGTGAGTATAGAGTTTACTTGGTGACCTGCAACAGAATTGGCGGCCTCTAACGCATCTACTCTGTGACCAATTTGCGCCACATCCTACTTAATGTTCGTGAGGTCTTTAAGTACAGGTGCCATAGTTTTTGCAAGGAGGCGTTTCATAAACGATCTTGACAGAGGTTGGTCCTTCTGCTTTCCTGTCTCCTCCATGTCGCACTCTTCCTCAGAATCTGAGTCTTCCTTTGCAGGTGGAGCAGTGAGCAGAGATGACATCTGTTTTGGATTCTGCATGTGTTTTTTGATAAATTTATGAATATCTGCTTGAGTGGATGACGATGCAGATCTTTAAGTGGCTCCCTCTGCTTTATTTCCAATTTTCACCATCCTCTATGCTCTGCCACTCATCTAAAGGAATTGACCCCTATCCGGTTGTTATTTCTACTGAGTTAAGTCATACTAACTTCTCCGGGTATGATATTATAAGAGAATGAAGTAAGACTCCCCTCTTGAGGTATTATATACTACTGCTATTGCAGTGGAAGAGAATTAAGTTATTTTCTATATGTAAATACTTCTATCGGGCTGCAGGTGGCGCCGGGCCTCACCACTTGGTAATGTTGGGAGCCTAATGCCACCTGGTGGTAGTGTGGCAGGGTTCTTCTGGGGTTAATTCTGGTGGGGGGGTCTGTGAATAGAGCAATTCCAGCACTCCTTCTGGTCTCTTTTGCACCTCCTATGTTTAGGGTCTCTTCATATATATGAGGTTAATAGGAAGATGGGGTCTGGGCTCTTCTAGTGGTGTTAGAGCACAGTTTATTTCTGAGCCCCAAGGTTTACTTTCCCCTCCAAGGGTTTCCTGTCCCTTCCCCAGATCAGGGCCTCCACACCATCCCAGTGCCTCTCACTACCCCTGCCCAGCCAGCAAAGGCCCCTTTATTGCAGCTCCTGGCCCTTGCTTTCCTGAAAGGCCTGTGCTGCCCATGATGCAGGGGTGAAGGTGATCGTGCAGGCCCTGAGGGGAGGTAACGGGGCCTGTATAATTCGCCCTAGTTTTGCATCGGTGCTTTAATGTTCCCACGGGCGTATAGATGTCCCAGAGCCACCGCCGCTCCTGTGCCCTGTGGGGCCGCACTCACCCGCCTCCTCCTGACCCAAGACCCGGAGCGTCGCCTCTCTCCCCCGTTTCGCTCCCGCTCAGGCCCAGTCACCTCCAGCAACGCCTCCGGTTCCTGCTGTTCTCCTCACCGACGGTTCCTCTTCACCCGGACAGGCCAGTCGCTCACTTCTCATCCACCGGTGAGTACACAGAGCCCCCCTCTGCTGCACCTGCTCACCAGCCCGCTCCTCCGTTCACCGCTCTCGCCTCACAAGATGGCGCCCGCACCTTTCCAGACGCCACGGCTCCGCAATCCCTCCTACTGCTTCTCCGGTTTATGGTCAGACACCCGCCTCCTGCCTGTGGCTTCTTCCTCTGCACCGGTGGGTACGCTGCGGCTCTCTCTCGGCGGTTCTCTCTTTGCAGGAGTCTGGTCACCGCTCTCCAGGCCCGGCGTCTCCCGCGTGGATCTGGGCCCCCTCCAGAGATTATGGCTCACGGAGCCTCTGGGTGGTTCTCGGCTCGCAATATGCGGCTCCTCTTGTCCTCTGAGCTTCAAGGGTGCCGATGTGTGTGTCGCAGTGTTGTTTTTTGCATGTTAGAGCTCCGATGGCGTTAGATGTGTGGGAGCTCCGTCACACACGTCCTCCTTCATCGGCGGCCATTTTAGAACCCTATCTCTCTATCTATTCATCTATCCATCTTTCCCTCTATCCATTATCTGTCTGTCTATCGATTATCTATCTATTATCTATATAATTTATTGCAGTTACAGCATAAAAAAATACAGGGACCAACCTGCGGAAAAACCGCGGCAAAAACGCATGCGTTTTTCCCGCGGTTTTGGTGCGTTTTTTTCGCAGGAGTGGTAATCTTCAACTCCCAGAAGTTTCTCAAGAAATTTTCTTGAGAATAATCACTTTTCTAGTGCGCACATACTGTAGCCTTAGAGATCTATGTAATAATAATGTATGCAATTTGTATTGGGTTAAAGTGCATCTGTCACCAGGATTTTCCTGTATAAACTAAGGTTAGTGCTATACTGGAGCTATCATACTGATTCTATACATACCTTTAGTTGGAACATCAGATGTATAGTTTCTGAAATATAGAAAGTAAAGTTTGTGAAATGCACTGTTATTTGATTGATAGGAACAGAGGAAAAGTGGAGGTATGGACCCAGCACCAATTCCAGATTAAATAAAAAAATCCTTTATTAATACATTTTAAAATCCATGCGGAAGCCGCAAGCTAGAACCTTATGGCATAGGTAACTTTTCGCGTTTCGGACTTGAAAATAAAAACAGAAAAAGTCCTTAATCATGGTCTTAGTCCTTAGTCATGGTCTTGGTCAAGTCCAAAACGCGTAAAGGCCTATGCCACAATGTTCCAGCTTGCGGTTTCCGTATGGATTTTAAAATATATTAATAAAGGATTTTTTTTATGTAATTTGGAATTGGTGCTGGGTCCATACCTCCACTTTTCCTCTGTTCCTTTCATGCTGGCAAGAACTGTCCAGCGAACTAAGTGCACCCCTTGAACTTCGTGGTATTGGATGACAGGTGAGCTGAATATTCCTTTTTTCATTTCATTTGATTGATAGCAGCTGCAGAATATCTAATAGGTGGGTCAGGTTTTGCTTGTTATTCCTGCCCCTGTCTGCCAGCCTTTCCTTCCTCCCCAGAGGGAGGAATGACAGGGGGAGGAAGAACAGGCAGCAGACAGGGGCAGGAATAACTAGCAAAACCTAACCCACCTATTAGATATTCTGTAGCTGCTATCAATCAAGTAACAGAACATTTCACAAATCTTACTTGCCTATATTTCAGAAACTATACATCTGCTCTCACAACTAAAGATATGTATAGAATCAGTATAATAGCCCCAGTATAGCACTGGCTTTAGTTTATATAGGAAAATCCTGGTGTTTGGTCCTTCTTTTAAAGTGGATCTGTCACCAGATTTCACATCATTGATATCAGTAGTTATCTACTAGCAAGTCATTTATTAATTGCAATTGGAACTAATTTTAATCTCCCCAATAAGGTTGTCATGCTGTACTCTAAGATGTACAATAGCAGTACAGCGCAGTAATGTGGGACAGAGAGGATTCCTGAAACTACCGGAGAAGCTAGTTAGCTGGTAAACCACTAGGGGGCGTTAGAGTGGAGAAAACGTATGAGCAGAGAATTCCCTAGCAGAGGTAATACTCGTCAAGCCCACCAGATGGCAGTAGAATCATCAGAAAGCCGTGTCACAACATGAGGTCTTGTAAATACACAGGGGCAAAGTCTAAACGTAGTCAGACTGAAGCAAACACTCAGTAGCCGTGAAATCAGAACTCAGAAGCGAGGGAGAATAGGACGACAAGAACAGAATCAAGGTAAACAGATAAGGAACGAACAGGGAGACAGACGAGCAGGGAGCTGAAGGGAGACAGCAGGAGAGTCACTGACAAGACGGAACCAGAGAACAGAGGAGGTTAACAACAGGTCAGGTGAACACGGAGGTCAGGCGGGGGGCAGGGCAGACAACAGGTCACTCATGAGCAGAACACAGCAGAGCCAGAAATATCACTGGCGTAGTCCCAGAGAAACAGTGCCCTAAGGCTATGTGTGCACTTTGCTTTTTTTCATGCGTTTCAGCAGCGTTTTGAGCTGCAGCGTTTTAAAGCAAAGTCTATGGAAAATAGGACTTTCTTGTGCGCACGACGCATTTACAAACGCTGCATTTTAATTGCGGAAAATTTGTCAAAATCCCTGCGTTTGAAGAAGCAACATGTCAATTGTTTTTGCCATTTTGGCAGCGATTTAATAACATTGAAGTCAATGAGAAATGTGTAAACACATATTTTTCAAGAAAGAATGCGTTTCACTTGCTTTTTACTAGCGATCTGCATGTGTTTTTGACATAATAAACGCAGGTCTTTTGGTCTCTCTGTCGGTCAGCCTGTTGGTCGGTCTCTCTTTCTGTCTCTATTACTCTCTCTGTCCATGTCGGTTTCTCCCTCCCACCCCCTCTCTCATACTCACCGATCCACGATCACCGGCACGGCGCTGCACAGCGTTCACACTGTGGCGGCTTCTCCTCTTTTGAAAATGCCGGACGCTCATTATTCAATCTGGTATTCCCTGCTTCCTCTGTCCACCGGCGCCTATTATTGGTTCCAGTCAGACACTCCCCCACGCAGAGTGACAGCTGTCTCACTGCAACCAATCACAGCTGCCGGTGGGCGGGTCTATATCAAGCAGTTAAAAAAATATATAAATAATTTTAAAAAAATGACGTGCGGTCCCCCCAATTTGGATACCAGCCAGGGTAAAGCTACATGGTTGAAGACTGGTATTCTCAGGATGGGGAGCTCCACGTTATGGGGAACCCCCCAGCCTAACAATATCAGCCAGCAGCCGCCCGGAATTGCCGCATCCATTAGATGCGACAGCCCCGGGACTCTACCTGGCTCATCCCGAATTGCCCTGGTGCGGTGGCAAACGGGGTAATAAGAAGTTAATGGCAGCAGGCCACAGCTGCTACTAAGTCATAGGTTAATCATGGCAGGCGTCTCCCCGAGATACCTTCCATGATTAACCTGTAAGTTAAAGAAAATAAACACACATATCGAAAAAATCCTTTATTTGTAATGAAAGACAAAAACCCCCCAATTTATTAATCCCTCAAAAACACCTCCAGGTCCGACATAATCCACGCAAGGTCCAGCTCTGCTGCATAGGAAGCTGACAGGAGCGGCAGTAGAACACCGCCGCTCCTGTGAGCTCCATGCAGCAACTGAAGTGAGTCGCGCAATCAGCTGTGCTGTCACTGAGGTTACTCGCGGCCACCGCTCTCAGGTGGAGGACTGCAGCTGTGGCCGCGAGTAACCTGAGTGACAGCACAGCTGATCGCGCGGCTCACTACAGTCACTCAGGGGATTTGCGATCACAGGTGAGTCCTTCACGTGTGACCGCAAATCAAGCCGCGGCACACGCACAGACCCGCGCAATCACAATGAAGTCGGGTGAAGTTCATCCGAGTTCATTCTGATCGCGTGGCACTGTCTCGCAGCCAGCCATGCTCTTTTTGACAGTGCGGTCCCACTCGGCTCTGCTGCAAGTCTATGGGGATGCTGCAAAGCCGAGTGGAACCTTACTGTGAAAAATGTGCATTCTGGATGCTTTTCCCACTCTGTCTATGGCAGAGAAAGCACCCAGCATCCATGAATTCTCCAGGAATGTGCGCACGTTGCGTTCTGCCGAATGCGTCTCAGAACGCAGCTTTTTCGGCTGCGTTCTGAGACGCACAGGCAGTGACTTACACGCTGCGGAATTGAACGAAATGTGGGCACATAGCCTTATAAAGTAGCCTTACCTCCAGAACGAGGCAGGAAGGATTAACCCCTAATGTGACCTGTATCAGAAGTGAAACTAAAAAAAAGGCTCAGCTGCTGCAGAGCCAGGAGTAATTCATGACACAGGTCTCTAAAAGTCGTTAGTTCACTACAGTTAGTGATAGTAATTTAACTTGTATCCTGTATTAAAGGGGATGTCCAGGTTTGGAATGAAAGTCTGTCAGTGTGACTGCAGGCTTTTGACTCATCACAGTGTATGCACTACACGCTGTCAGGATTCTTCAGTGCCAGTAATTTGCATACATGTGGGGTTACGTTCCGACTAGACAAGCTTGGCCTCGGTCATTTCACTTGTATTAAGTGACGCCGCGCACATCTAGTCGGAATGAGGCCAAAAGTATGAAAATCGCATACTTGCGCATATGTGACTGCCCACTCTCACCACCAGTATCGGTACGTACACTTAAAGGAATCAACTGCAGACTTTCATCCCAAACCTGGTCAAATACTTTAAAGTATTTAGCGATAAAATTAAAATAGCATTTAAACCACATGATGATCGACATAAAAATGTAAAGGGCAATTGTCGCGGGCGGGGAGGAGGGTGTCAGCACACCGCGCTCACCCCTTCTGCTCGGGTCCGGCAGCTGCTCCTGGTGGCTCGAGCCGTAGGCCGGATCCCGGGGTTTCTCGAGCGACACTCCTCGCCCGTGAGTGAAAGGGGGGGTGTTTGTTGGGTGTGGGGATTGTTATAGTTCGTGACGCCACCCACGGTTGTGGTGATTGCACCACCGCTGCTCAGTGTGGGGGTCCCGGGGATGGTGATGCGGAGCAGCCAGGTGTTGTGTTGCCCCTCCGTGGGTAGGGGTTGGTGATCCCGGGGCCCAGTGAAGAGATGTAAAGTGAAGGGCCTGGAGGGCGCAGGGACGCGGGGGCAGCGCTGTGCCTTGCGGCACTGTGGTACTCACTCAGCCTGAGACTTGGACACAGTTTTTACGGTAAACCAAACGGCTGGTAGGACGGTCCCACAGACGGCTGCACCTGCACTCCCGGTAGGTGACGGTGATGTCTCTCTTCCTTGCACCTGTGTTGACTGATGGTAGCGGTGGATTCCCTCCGGTTACCCGCTCCCCGACTGCAATCTGGGCCGGAGGAGCTCTACACTTTGCCCGCAGGCGCTGGCCCTGGGGAAACTGGTGCCCTGGCGGTGGCGGTGTCTCCCCTGTAATGGTCGGGCTGTTGCCGTCAATCGGGACTTGGTTGCTGGGGGATCTACGTCCCCTTCACTGACGGATTCGGCAAATTTGGCGACTCCTAGCCTTGCCGGGGTCCGAGAGGCCCCTGCCCTGGTGCTGACTGTCCTTCGGAACACTGCTCCAGACCACCGAGCACACAGCCAACGGGGTCCTTCCAGGAACTTCCAAACGGTCCCCCTCCAAACAGTCACCGCCGTCGCTGACCTTGCTGTTCTAGCCCTACACAAAGCTGGGCTCTCAGGCTTTGCACACTCTCTGCTCTGTCACTACTTCTTGCTTTCCTCCTTTACTCCTTTTCTTTCCTCCACTTTCACTTCTTGGTTGTTTACTCTAGCCCTTCACTGGACTTCACTCTTCCCCTGCCCGGGGCTATCTTGTTTACCCAAGCTCGCCCTGAGCTCGACTGCCTGGTACTTCCTGCCTCCAGAGCTGTGAGCTCCTTGGTGGGCGGAGCCAACCGCCTGGCCCATCCCCTGGTGTGCATCAGCAGACTCCTGGAGGAAGGCAACAAGGATTTCTGGTTAGCAGATGTGCCTACCTGGAGTGTGGGGTGTGGTGGTGTTGTGACCTGTGTCCCCTGGCTTGCCCAGGGCGACACATTCCCCCTTAGCAAAATGCAGACCGTCCGCGGGCTGCCGTCCTACACCGGTTTTATTTTTCTGTAAAAAGGGGATAACAGGGTTAAACAAACATGCATAACATTTTTAATAAACTCTTCCCAAGACGGGAGGCACATTTACTTTTAACGTTTCAACGGTGTACGGTCACGGTTTCCGCTCTCTCCCACCCAAGTAACCTGGCCCTGATGCTGCCCCTAAAGCCCAGGCAGCACCCCTTGACCCACAGTCCAGCACACGGTACCCGAGCGGGATCTGTCCTTCCCCTCCAGAGGGTAGCCACCGGTTCCTTTGGTGGCTGGGCCCTGGCCTGCTCTGCTCAGGGCCCTCCCTCCAACCTGCCTCTCCGGAGGCGGCATTGCGGAAACGGTAACGGTACCCAACATATTTACAAGCCACTAACGTTTGTGGTTGCCCTGCAGAGTTCACGGGCTTGTCCATGGATAGTTCCCATGCATAAACTTTTAACGGTCCCCACGGGGACAACGGTGCCGGCTCCAGCCGGTTGCAAATCAACAAACAAATCAGGTTACTGTTCGGTAATCATTTTTCTTCTTATCATTCAACTTTTAAACTTTTCAAACAAACAACCACTGGTGGTCCCAACGGGGACTGCTGCAGCGGGCATCCGTTGCCCTACTCGATGTCTTCGTCCTCCTCACCCGGTTCGGGGTGGAAGGACACGGGCACCAGCCCCTCCAGTGCGTAGCAAGCACGGCGTGGAAGGGCCGCTCGATACCCATTGCCCCCGGCTCGGGGAACATAAGTGGCCTCCATGCCAGACAGGGCAACGACCCCCTCCTCTTCTTCCGATACAGGCTCGGTGTCAGGACCGGAGTCGCTATCTTCTGCCCCCGCTGCAGTCACAGAGGGAGGCACACCCGACGGGCCAGGTGCGGTGCAGCGCGCGAGCGAGCAGGACGGAGGTAACACAGGAGCCAGGGGTAGACCGGGTCCCTCAGCCGCAGCGACCGGTCCCTCGGGGACACAGGGGCGTGGGTCATTTTCCAGCTCCTCCATCACGGCCTCCACTCCATACACTCGCGCCACAGCAACTAGGGCCTCCACCTCCGCGGCCCACTGCTCCATCAGCCCGCCGATCTGACTCTGGTAGCGACGGCAGATCCCCGCCGCCCGGGCTCTCAACCATGCTGCTGTTCCAGACACCGGCTCGGTAGTCCCTGCAGAACTAGGTGGGGCGGACATCTCGGCAGTTGTGCTTTCCAGGAACCCAGTCCGTCTGCAGAGTCCTGGCGTCTCTGCTTGTATAGCCGCAGCTACATGCGGCCAGCCGCCATCGCGTCCCCCTTAGCTCTTTCCGGCCCCTCCTCTCTCGGGGCGGGGTTTTGGCCTTCGCGCCTCTACTGCTCGAGAAGACACTCGAGCGGGAACTTTTCGCGCCAAAGATGGCGGCTTCTGAAATTTTCCTGCCGGATACCTCCGGCGGTAACAAGGCGCACCTCTACCAGTCGGCAGAGCGGTAAGATCCTGTTCGTGACGCCAAGTTGTCGCGGGCGGGGAGGAGGGTGTCAGCACACCGCGCTCACCCCTTCTGCTCGGGTCCGGCAGCTGCTCCTGGTGGCTCGAGCCGTAGGCCGGATCCCGGGGTTTCTCGAGTGACACTCCTCGCCCGTGAGTGAAAGGGGGGGTGTTTGTTGGGTGTGGGGATTGTTATAGTTCGTGACGCCACCCACGGTTGTGGTGATTGCACCACCGCTGCTCAGTGTGGGGGTCCCGGGGATGGTGATGCGGAGCAGCCAGGTGTTGTGTTGCCCCTCCGTGGGTAGGGGTTGGTGATCCCGGGGCCCAGTGAAGAGATGTAAAGTGTAGGGCCTGGAGGGCGCAGGGACGCGGGGGCAGCGCTGTGCCTTGCGGCACTGTGGTACTCACTCAGCCTGAGACTTGGACACAGTTTTTACGGTAAACCAAACGGCTGGTAGGACGGTCCCACAGACGGCTGCACCTGCACTCCCGGTAGGTGACGGTGATGTCTCTCTTCCTTGCACCTGTGTTGACTGATGGTAGCGGTGGATTCCCTCCGGTTACCCGCTCCCCGACTGCAATCTGGGCCGGAGGAGCTCTACACTTTGCCCGCAGGCGCTGGCCCTGGGGAAACTGGTGCCCTGGCGGTGGCGGTGTCTCCCCTGTAATGGTCGGGCTGTTGCCATCAATCGGGACTTGGTTGCTGGGGGATCTACGTCCCCTTCACTGACGGATTCGGCAAATTTGGCGACTCCTAGCCTTGCCGGGGTCCGAGAGGCCCCTGCCCTGGTGCTGACTGTCCTTCGGAACACTGCTCCAGACCACCGAGCACACAGCCAACGGGGTCCTTCCAGGAACTTCCAAACGGTCCCCCTCCGAACAGTCACCGCCGTCGCTGACCTTGCTGTTCTAGCCCTACACAAAGCTGGGCTCTCAGGCTTTGCACACTCTCTGCTCTGTCACCACTTCTTGCTTTCCTCCTTTACTCCTTTTCTTTCCTCCACTTTCACTTCTTGGTTGTTTACTCTAGCCCTTCACTGGACTTCACTCTTCCCCTGCCCGGGGCTATCTTGTTTACCCAAGCTCGCCCTGAGCTCGACTGCCTGGTACTTCCTGCCTCCAGAGCTGTGAGCTCCTTGGTGGGTGGAGCCAACCGCCTGGCCCACCCCCTGGTGTGCATCAACAGACTCCTGGAGGAAGGCAACAAGGATTTCTGGTTAGCAGATGTGCCTACCTGGAGTGTGGGGTGTGGTGGTGTTGTGACCTGTGTCCCCTGGCTTGCCCAGGGCGACACACAATGACATTATTATTAGTCTTTTTTAATCAATAAATTCATGTGAAAAACAAATCCAGCAAAAAAACAACCCCTCAATCATCCCTCTGTCATTGAAAAAAAAATTCAAAAGTAATATTTCTCTGAATGCAATGATGCAAAAGCAACAGGAACAGTCCAAAATGGATTTTCTAATGAAGAGGCGTTACCCCTCCAGGACGCGTTGCTATTCCACTTGGCTTAAGGTCTGTCCATCTACAACACATCCTTCTGCCAGAGTTTTACAAATAGGGTTTAATATGGTTACAGGTCCCAGTGATTGCTTATCACACAGAAATCCATTATCTCAGTATGTAATGCTTGGTAACATTTTATCCTGTATCCGCACAGTAAATGAGATCTGTTAAAAAAAAAAAAAAAAAAATTTTTACCAGATAGGTAATATCTGGGTAATTCATATTAATTGACGGTGATGTAGTGGACTAATTCCTACACATATATTGAGTTTGCGGTGGGCCATTGGTGCAATATACTATTTCTTGTGGTTATGGGGTGAACCACAAAATCAGACAGTGTGAAGATCTGTTTCATCGGCTAAAGGCCCTGTCACACACAGAGATAAATCTGTGGTAGATCTGTGGTAGATCTGTGGTAGATCTGTGGTAGATCTGTGGTAGATCTGTGGTAGATCTGTGGTAGATCTGTGGTAGATCTGTGGTAGATCTGTGGTAGATCTGTGGTAGCAGTGAAATTGTGGACAATCAGTGCCAGGTTTGTGGCTGTGTACAAATGGAACAATATGTCCATGATTTCTCTGCAACCACAGATCTGCCAGATATTTATCTCTGTGTGTGACGGGGCCTTTACCTGGTCCATATAAAAGCGATTGTTGCCTAACAGTAAGTAGGTGGTATATTGCATAGAGCGTCAGCCATCACCTTGAATAACAGTTATCTATCCTCTGCCATACTTTTTTCTGTTTTTAATATACCTCTGTGCTAGTATATCAGATATAGCAGCAGTGATGCTGAGTGATGTTTAATAAAAAAGTGTTGACAAGTTGATTAAAACTTTATATTTAATTTGATATATAATGGGAAAGACTATCTGTAAATTGCTTTTAATAAAATTGATGTGCTCCTACCCCAAAAAAAATCTCTGTAAAATCCCAACCAATAGGTGTCTGTCTTCTAAATTGCTGTCAAGTATAAGCCATCTTTTGCCGCACAGGCAAGCTATTAAACTGAAGCATGTGTTTTACATGCTGAGAAGTGAGGGAAAGAATATTCCAGGTCTTAGGCTATGTTCGCACTTTCCATTTTTACCTGCGTTTCAGCTGCTTTTTAGGTCCGTTTTGAACTGCAGCGTTTTCATGCCAAAAGGCATGCGTTTTGATTTTCCTGCAAAGTCTAGGGAAAATGGGGATTTCTTGTTCGCACTTTGCGTTTCCAAACGCAGCATTTAATTTGCATAATTTTGGGCAAAAACTCTGTGTTCAAAGAAGCAGCATGTCAATTGTTTTTGCCATTTGGGCTGCGTTTTGATATCATTGAAGTCAATGAGAAGTTGTTAAAAGCAAGAAACATCAAAATTCCAGCATTTTACCTGCTTTTTAGCAGCAGAAACAATGCGTTTTGGACTCCATAAACACATGCTTTTCTGACATCAAAATAATGGAATAATATGTCCCTTTACACACACAGAGTCCGACAATTAAATTAATAAAAACTATTAATTTATTGCTATTTTAGCGAAAAATACCATAAAACCGCTATAATGATATGAAAGATAACTATTTTCGTTATGATTTCAATAATTATATATTTGTCCCTTTTTTTTCCTTTTTTTTCATTGTGTTTGACTGTTCAAACTTTATTTAGCAGTGTCTAAATGTTGAAAACGCATCTGTCTAAACGCAATTGAAAAGCATGTAAAAAGCGCTAAAAACGCGGCTAAAACGCGGTAAAAACACATGCGTTTTTACCGCGAATTTGTGGTCAAAAGCAACTTTGTCAAAAGCAATTTCTGCCAGACGCTGCGTTTAGAACTGCAACTAGGACGACGCAAAGTGCGGACATAGCCTCATAGTGCTGGCAGAATGCTAAGAAAAAGGAATCACTCAAAAGTATAAATGCTTTGTTACATAGCACAGGATTCTTGACAGTTCCTGCTTATTAGACTGGTCTGCATTAAACTATTCTTTCCCTTGCGGGATCTAGGGAAAATAGGGCCATGCTTTTCTACAGGTTTTTGTTCAGTTTATGGTAGGCGAAGGGACATCCTTATAATTTTTGGACAAGTTAAAAAACAGCAGCAATTTTTAGTTATTCGAGATTCCTGTTAGACCTCTGCTTAATATAGAAAGAAGAAATGGCACTTCCTTGTAGGAATATCGAGATAGGGGTGCGCTTTAGGTTCCAAAGCCGTACAATGTAATTAAACAAGGCACTCCCGAACTTTAAAGTGATGCAAGTTTATTCAATGTGTATGAAAAAACATTTTCGGTCTACAACGGACCTTCCTCTGTTGCACATTGGTGGAGTGGACTGGAGGCATAGGATGGCGTGAAGCTCGGTATCCACCACTGCATTGCGGCCCCTATGCAATGGTGGATACCGCGCTTCACGCCATCCTATGCCTCCAGTCCACTCCACCAATGTGCAACTGAGGAAGGTCCGTAGTGGACCGAAAACGGTTTTTCATGCACGTTAAATAAACTTGCATCACTTTCAAGTTCAGAAGTGCCTTGTTTAATTACATTGTAGGACCTCTGCTTCATGACTGCTATTTTTGTTGTTGCCATAAGGCTTAAAGGGAACCTGTCACCACTTTTTTGGCGTATAAGCTGCGACCACCACCACTGGGCTCTTACATACAGCATTCTAACATGCTGTATATAAGAGCCCAGGCCATTGTGAGAACATAAAAAACACTTAATAATTACCTAACGGTCGCGCGATTGGCCATATGGGCGTCTCCGTTGTCCGGTGTCGGCGCCACCTCTTTCGGCCATCTTCATCCTCGGGGTCTGAGTTATAGACTATAACAAAGGTTTAGTGCTGGATTCAGTGAGAGGAGATAAATTAACCCTTGCAGGTGCACCCCAAGTCACATGCTGCAAAGTCTGCATGTGACAGTAAGTATGAATTTTTTTTAACCTTTTGGTGCCCATTTGGGGCTGTAGTTGTTATTTTTATGTTTTCAGGGGTTACTTATAGTTACTTTTAACCAAGCCCATACACTTTTCCTATCTCTTGTTCTTCCAATCAGTTACATCCTTACCATTATCTTACCCAACAAGTCAATAGGATCGTCTCCTATGGAATTCTCTGGTGTTGTATTCTTTTTTTCTTCTGGTTTAGAAATTGTATTACAAAACTTTAAATATGTCAATATAAGTAATGCGGTTTTAATGTCTTATTTTGTCTTCTGAAAAGTCACATTAGTAGTGTAAAGAAGTAGAACATGTTTTACCCTCATTATTTACCACAAAAGCCTGATTTTAGACATTTTATATGTAGTGAACATTGTTTATTGTGTTACACTGCTTCCCTTTAAATATACATTTTTTTTCTCTATTTTCAGCTTGCAGGATCAGCCATAATTGGTGTTGGATTATGGCTTCTTCTCTCTGGGAATATAAAAGAATTTAGTGAGGGTGATAATGATGTATATACTTTCTTCTTAGTTGGTAAGTGCCATCAAAATGATTTTCTTGTTTATGTGTTTTCTTTTACTTTGTACTGTATAGTTGTTTAGATTAGAACGGTTTGCAGAGTATTAAAAAGTGGAATTTACTCATTTATATTTATTGATACACACAGAATCCTAACAATGTACACGGCAGGAGTTTTGGCATATTAGAAATATAATTCTTAGTGCATTCCCTTATTACTCCCCTATAAGGTACCACTGTAAGTGATGCACAAAGCATAGTTAATTATCTGATTCATAATGGATGCCAGTGGAAAGGCTTGAAAAAGATCCCAGTACCCCCTATATTCAGCACCTTTGTGCAGTACATCACTCTTTTCAGTTCTAGTATGTGCCCCATCCTGCAGTACATCAGTCATCTTACTCTTTATATATACTGCCCCATCCTGCAGTACATCACTTCTCTCATTCCTCTATACAGTATATATATATATATATATATATATATATATATATACAGTACATGCGAAAAGTTTGGACACACCTTCTCATTCAAAGAGTTTTCTTTATTTTCAGGACTCTGAAAATTGTAGATTCACATTGAAGGCATCAAAACTATGAATTAAAACATGTGGAATTAAATACTTAAAAAAGTGGGAAACTAAAAATATGTCTTATATTCTAGGTTCTTCAAAGTAGCCACCTTTTGCTTTCATTACTACTTTGCACACTCTTGGCATTCTCTTGATGAGCTTCAAGAAGTAGTTTTCCAACAGTCTTGAACCCATGCTGAAAATTCTGTATAGAGATAAAATTCTGCAAAAGCCAGAATTCCCATTGCCATACCTCCCTAAAAAATTGCAATAAAAAGTTGTAAAAACATTACAATATAAGGCCTCCTTCACACGTCCGGGTTTAAACACGTACGTGAAAAACTGGTATCAGTGTCATCATTGTTTGGATCAGTGCGTCATCTGTGGGTCTATTTTTCACTATCAGTGTCGTCATTGTCTTTCTAGTATTGATTCTCCTATACTTTACAGTGTTCGGCTATGTTCACATGTCCTGTAAGTCATCCGTTAGAACGGATCCGTTGGGAAACTGATTTCTGCCGGATCCGTTTTATTTTTAACATGGGAGTCTATGGACAACAGATCCGTTGTACTTGTAACGAATTCATTACAAATGGACAATAAATAGCAATACTTTAACATGTGAAGTCTATGGACAACGGATCCATTAAAGACAGATCCGTCTGACATCCGCTATTTAACAACAAACAAAAAAGTTGTGTTTGCACAACATTTTTGCAAACTGATCTCTAATGGATCCGTAATAATGGATGACTACAGGACATGTGAACCCAGCCTTAAACATGTACAGCACACAGATTGTACACTGCTTCCCTCCATGTGTTGTATATGTTTTTCATGGATCCATAAACTTTTATTGGCCATTGTCCCCGAAAAATAGGCCTATGTGTTTGTGTTTAATTTTTACCACACTATTAACACCAAAATACAGAAGTGGTGTCAAGAGAGCATAAAGATCGAATACAATGTTCATGCATGAATGCCAAACGTAGGATAATCAATTTTTACAATAAATATACAAATAAAAGAAGATGGCTTCAGCATCCAATATTGATCAACTTTCTTTATTATGGCATCACAAATACAGAAACAGCATCCGTTACAATAATGCGGGCTTTTGACAGCTTGAAAAAGATCGAGATCTGTACAAGGGGTCGAAACGGTACTTCAGTTTCTGCATTTGTGATGTCATAAAAAAGCAAGTTGATCACTATTGGATGCTAACACCAACTTCTTTAAAAAAAAAAAAGAAAAAAACAAAAAACAAACACCAATACTCGAATAAGATTATTTCACCCATATCACCGTACTTAGATTTTTGTAATACATTATTTGGTCAAATGAATGGTATGCTTCTAAACCACAACTGGCTAAGTCAACCAAATAATAAAAAAAAATTATGGCTCGAAGAAGAACGGTAGGGGGAAAGATTAACATTTTCTGGTCAAGAAGGGGTTTAACTAAGACTCGTCTTATACCTTTGATTATTTAGATGAAGCTAACTTGTTGGAAACATGATACACAGAAAGCCAGGTTTTAAAAGGTTTACAATCTTCTTTCACAACTGTTCAACAATGTTAAATAAAACATTAATTTCCGTGATAAGTTTACATGTATTCAGTTTGTGTGTTATGATATGGTTATGGAAACGAAATATCATCTTGATAATCAGGTCCTATTCTTATCACCTTACAGGATTTGTAGATAAACAAAGCATTTCAGGAGAGACCATGTAGTGAAAGCAGAGTAAAACCACAGAAAGGAAAAAAATGATGTTCCGTCTGTTGCTGGGAGTAGCCAGTGCTATTTTTACAAGCAAGGATTTCCAAATGACACATAGGCTGCCTAAGATCTGAATATAGCTGTCTACAACTGTGTGTGAACTTAATGATACAGCTAGTCAGTAGCTTATGTCGTTGATCTTGGGTTTGCAGTACCAGGGGGGCTGGCACAACCAGATCACCCCACCCATGCCTACCATTGTTTCTGTTCGTGTCCCGCAACAAAAATAATGAAATGAAGTTCTCAATATGTTGAGCTCTCTGCCTTTTCCTACTAGGACTCAATAAGTAGTTTCATAATTTCCTTTTAAAGAGGTTTTCTGAACATCTTGAATTGTTAAAATTACAATGACTAAAAGCAAGAAACTGGAAATCATGTTATTACGCCCACAAGGGTGTGATAACATGTAAAGTGGGCCGACTAGTCTGTGGAAACAACACTATTTCAACTAGTCGGCCTGATTAGCATAGGAACAGTGCACTTTATAAATTCGTTTTTTAAACATTGATTTTAGTAAATGGCATTATACAGGGCTCGTTAGGTAGGGAATTTCGGCATGCACATGTGAATGCTGCTGGGTTTGAGGCATAGGTGACCTGACAGGTTCCCTTTAAAGCATTGCTGCATGTGTTTGTTATGCCTCAATCTCTGTACCCCCTTTTGTATTAGCAGCGTTCTCAAGTGAACTAGATGTTCTTACAGATGCTGGTGTGCTGAGGACTTTACTTCATTTCCTTACCACATCACAGTGTTTTGGGTGCCAGGTTCGCTGTGCAGCTTGACGAGTAACAGTTCATTATGGAGCGTTTGAGAACTTAATAGTCATTAGTGTATTATGTAGTGTGTTCCGTGTACCAATGAGTCTTTTATTTGGGGAGGAATTCCTTCTGTACCAGCCACCAGAAGACGTTCTGTTTTCATCCTCTAAGGCACTGTGCAGGGGCTGAATGATAATGCATTTTACAGATAGCTCTGTTAGGGCTATTTTCTCTTCTTCCACATAATAAAATGTACACTTTTTCTGTCACATCCTGCCATGTGAGCTATGAAACAAACACATCAGTGCCAGCAGTTTGGGAATTTAACCTGTTTTTGTTCTTTATTTCTACACTGCAGGAATAGATTTAGTACTACATTATGCAACATTTCGCTGTTGTAAATTGCATTTCTATTTTTATATATGGAACTTTTAGTGCTACGTATGCTAGTGGGTGCAGCTACTTCCTAAAGTCCAGGTCCAAGGAGTTAATAACCTTCTCCCAAGTGCACAGCAGTTCTTTATGGGCCATTAGCTGTACGATTTGCTGCGTTCTAATACTGTTTATACATAATTTACATACTGTGAACAGTTTTGGTACGTGCTATATTACAGTCCACATTTTCAGTGCTGCAGAGGTTTCAGCTGTGTGATTGCAGCTCTGGCCTGCTGTACAGGCTATAACTCAAAATGAGACTCAGATACGTAAGGTTAAGTTCACACTGCGTTTTTTGCAGCGTTTTTGCTCAGAAAACTGCATGACTTTGCTTCCCCAGCAAAGTCTATGAGTTTTCATTTTGCTGTCTGCACACAGCGGGTTTTTTTAGCTGCGTTTTTGTGGTGCCCACAAAAACGCAGCATGTCAATTATTTTTGCACTTTTCACTGCGTTTTCCACCCATTGAGTTCAATGAGATGTTCAAAAACACAATGAAAAACACAAATTGCAAATATAGCTGCGTTTTAGTGCGTTTCTATGACTAAAAACACAGCTATAAACGCAAGGGGTGGGTAGTAAAGTGACATGTACAGGAAGAAGATTCCTTCTGTCAGTAAACACAGAAGCGTGAATCCTCCCGGTACCGCCACCGCTGCTTCAATCTCCCGTCCTACGCCATGTCCGCTCCCGTGCGGCGCCATAGCCGGGCGGGAGATGGAAGCAGCTGCGAAATCAAAAGTGAACAGTAGAAAAAAAAAGTCATACTCACCTGTCAGCAGACTCCCGGTGCCATGTCCGTTCCCAGCTCCTGTCCCGGTACCGCCACCTCCGCTCCGGCTGTGTGCAGACTCCCGGGCACGTCCGATAGCTGCAGGACCTGGCGGTGGATCACCTGATGCGGTCACCTGACGCATCAGTTGATCGTAAGTCTCGCGGTGACGCCAGCTTTTTACCGCCCGGCCGGCTTAAACTATTAGCTGATGCCGTCAAGAGACCGGTTCACTGATCACTGGCAGCTCCTGGAGCGATCGGACGGGAGTCAGCACAGACGTGTGTATTTTGTGTTTTTGGGGGTTTTTTTTGGCACCGATGCATCAGTTGATTGTATAAACGGCTTTTATAGAATCAGCTGATGTGTGATGTGATTCAGGTCCTTGAACCTGACACATCATCTGATGGCTTTGCCTTCCAGCAAACCGATCAGATGATATTGGATCCGGATTGGATAGCGTGGGACCCTTGACCCAGGATTACTGCGGAGGAGGGGGGGTTCTTTATTTCAATAAAGATGGAGTCACTAATTGTGTTGTGTTTTATTTCTAATAAAAATATTTTTCTGTGTGATGTGTTTTTTTTTTATCTTTACTAGAAATTCATGGTGGCCATGTCTAATATTGGCGTGACACCATGAATTTCGGGCTTAGGGCCAGCTGATAATATACAGCTAACCCTAACCCCATTATTACCCAGCGAGCCACCCGGCATCAGGGCAGCTGGAAGAGGTGGATACAGCACCAGAAGATGGCACTTCTATGAAAGCGACATTTTCTGGGGTGGCTGCGGACTGCAATTCACAGCGGGGGTGCCCAGAAAGCTTGGGCACCCTGCACTGCGGATTCCAATCCCAAGCTGCCTAGTTGAACCTGGCCGGACTCAAAAATTGGGCGAAGCCCATGTCATTTTTTTTTTTAATTATTTCATGAAATTCATGAAATAATTAAAAAAAAGGGGCTTCCCTGTATTTTTGGTTCCCAGCCGGGTACAAATAGGCAGCTGGGGGTTGAGGGCAGCCCTTACCTGCCTGCTATACCTGGCTAGCATACAAAAATATGGCGAAGCCCTTGTCATTTTTTGGGGGGGCAAAAAACTACTGCATACAGTCCTGGATGGAGTATGCTGATGCTTGTAGTTCTGCATCTGATGTCTGCTCTCCTGCATACACTAGTAGATGGAGTATGCTGAACTTTGTAGTTCTGCTCCCCCTGCCTCTCCCTCCAGCATACAGTCCTGGATGGAGCATGCTGAGCCTTGTAGTTCTGCAGCTGTCTGCTCTCCTGCATACACTAGTGGATGGAGTATGCTGAGCTTTGTAGTTCTGCTCCCCCTGCCTCTCCCTCCAGCATTAATGGCATTGTTCACTGATAAAAAACGCAGTGAGCAAAAATGCAGCAAAACAACGCACCAAAATGTGGCAAAAACACATGCGTTTTTTGCCGCGGGTGCGTTTTTGCTGCAAAACTGCACAAAAACGCAGCGTCAAAAAAACGCAGTGTGTGACTTATGGTATTGTTATTGTCACACTATGTACGGGGAAGTACCAAGCAGGCGGTGAAAGTTAAGGAGAGGAGGCCCCCGCGTCTAGGGAATGGGGACATGGTGTCCACTGCGTCTAGGGAAGGGGGAGATGGTGACCCCTGACCAAACCTACCGCTGGATCCTGGGCTCCCTCATCACCCTTGATAGGTTCTCCACCTATGAGCTGAGCTGGATACCTGACCATAGGTATCTCTAGTGCTGGACCCTAGATAGGGAATGGGTGGTATTAGCTCTTCATCAACCCCACTAAATGCTAAAGGAAGACACTAGGAGGACACACAGGGGAAAAGCATGAACTACTTAACCACAGGTGACTCAGGCAAAAGTTCAGCAAAGCTGCAGGAACGATCCTATAGAGCTAGAATGAACTGAATAATCTCACCAGCACCAGTCCAAGGAAGAAGGGAGTATTTAAACATCAAGAGAATACTGATGATCAGCAGCTGGGTGGAAGACAAGCTCCTGCTGCGTCCAAGGGGTAGAGATGAAAATCCAGCAGGAAAATTTATTACAATGAATACTAACAGAAGAAACAATAGAAAGTCAGCGAGCTTTTTGCGCACTCAAACACTATTGCTAGAGGCCACATGACTGTCTTTCACCGTGACATAGTAGCATATTTACCAGCCACCATGTTCTTCTCAGCACCGTTCCTGTCATCTTCTGCTACTTTTAACTAGCCGGATCACTCCAGTATCTATTGTGAGGACTGGAAGTCACATCTCAATATAAGTCTATGAGAGCCAGAACGAGGCTCTCAAAGATTCACTTTGAGATTTTGTGACTCTTTGCTCTGATTTCTGGTCAGTCTTACATGATAGCGGAATGGGACTGGAATGGTGCTTTAAAACATATATTTATTTTACATGTATAAAATATTGGGAAGATTTATGACCAGCAATTTAGAAATATGCTACTAAACAGGTTGTCCACGTCAACACATTTTTCTTTAAGTAAGGATCAGAAAGTGTTAAAAAAAATAATTAAATATGCAATACTCATCCCCTCCTGCCCAGTCCTATGACCATATCTAAAACCTGCTGACATCTTGACACAAGGACATGTGACTTCTATATTGAATCAGTAGTTGAGGTGGGTCACCACTGCTGGTAATTACCTGTTGGTGCTCAGATGGGCCTGACTCGAGTGACAACTATAATGGAATTCAATGGGGGACTAGAGCATTTTTCTGAGAAATCTTTGGTTACTTGAATCACGCACATCCAAGCACCAACTGCTTGTTGCGAGTACTGACCACCCGAGCATTATAGTGCTCACTCATTACTAGTCATTAGCAGATGCAGATCAGTTCATGCAGTACCTAGGATCAGCCACTAGTCTGTGAACGGAGCTGTATGTACTGTTTATATCCGGCGATCGCCATCTAACTCACACCAATCTGATATTGATCACCCATCCAATACAAAGCAGCTGAAGGAAACAAAGTCCAGCCTGATTCAGTAATACAGGCATTGCACTTGCCAGTCTAAGGGGTACTTTGCACACTGCGACATCGCTAGTCGATGCTAGCGATGCCGAGCGCGATAGTCCCCGCCCCCGTCGCACATACGATATCTTGTGATAGCTGCCGTAGCGGACATTATCGCTACAGCAGCTTCACACGCACTTACCTGCCCTGCGACGTCGCTCTGGCCGGCGAACCGCCTCCTTCCTAAGGGGGCAGGTCGTGCGGCATCACAGTGACGTCACACGGCAGGCGGCCAATAGAAGCGGAGGGGCGGAGATGAGCGGGATGTAAACATCCTGCCCACCTCCTTCCTTCCGCATAGCCAGTGGAGGCAGGTAAGGAGATGTTTGTCGGTCCTGCGGCTTCACACACAGTGATGTGTGGAGCTGCAGGAACGACAAACAACATCGTACCTGCGGACGCATCGACATGAAAATGAACGACGTGACACAGATCACCGATTTTTGACTGTTTCACGCTCGTTCATCTTCTCTCCTAGGCTTTACACGTTGCAACGTCGTTACTGGCGCCGGATGTGCATCATTTTCGATTTGACCCCGATGATATCGCAGTAACGATGTTGCAAAGTACCCCTTAGTGAAAGAGCACTTTGGAGTAGGATGCGCCACATTCTTTAAGACCATGTGCACCCTTGCGTATTTGGTGAGGCTTTTACTTCAGTATTTGTAGCCAAAACTAGGAGTGGAACAATCAGAGGAAACGTATAATAGAAACACGGACACCACTGCTGTATTTTTTATTCAATCTTACTTTTGGCTACAAATACTGAGGTGGCCTTGCATCTTCTCAAGGACAAACACCTGTGCTTCTTGCCAGAAATGTTACTCCAATCAGGGACTAAATTAACATTTTTAGCATAAAAAAACCACTGCCACTTTTGATAAATTTCACAATCTGGGGTTGGCATGCGCCGTATCGTCTCCTTCCAAGCTCCACTGGTGAAAATATGCCACAAATCGCAATTATTATTTTTTTTGCAGAATTCTGCATTGGACAAAAATGTGCAACTTCTTATTGTGTTTTATTGACATTTTTCTGGCATAAACACTTTGATGAACCGGGGCCTTTATGGTTCCGATCCCTTCTGCAAGGTATAGGGAGCTGCATAGTTGCCAAATCTCAGTTTGGTTTGGAAGCTCCTGCAAACAGGGACGTGAAATAGAAGGGAAGTGGTTAAGTTAAAATATGCCCAAAAGTGGACAGTTGAAAGGCGTTTTTGAGCAATAAATGTATTACTATTCATGTACAGTAAACCTAAAATCTGAATGCAAACATACTGCCATAATGCAAACTGTTGTCCATAGGGGAGGATATTGTTCCACTGTTGTATTACTTCCATTTACAGTAGAAGTGACTTAAAAAAAACAATATATAACTGGATTGCCAGTAACACCTCCTGTTTAGTAAATTAGGGGTACTTCAGCAAAGGTGTAGTCTTATAAATAAAATATATCACCTATCCACAGAATAGGTGGCAAATGTATGGTGCCTAGGGCCTAAGCACTGGGATATCCACCAATAACAGGAATGAGGTCTCATCTCTGTGTGAATAAAGCATATGTGACTACTGCTCTATTCACTGTCTATAGGAGTGATTATGACCGAAATTTCTGCAGTGACTGTACGCAACGTGCGCACATAGCCTTAAACTACTGTTCCATTTCTGGTCTATAGGATGGTGATGACCTATGCTAACTGCTGCTCGATTCCCTGTCTATAGGAGTGGTGATGACTAGTGTTGGGTTGACCCGGACTGTAAAAATCCGGATCCATGCAGTTTCAAAAGTATCCGGGTGCCGGTCCCGGGCCCAGAGTTCTTAGGGAACTGTGACTAATTATCGGGATCTGGCAACTCAGGAAATACAAAAAAATAAAGGAAAAATAAAAAAAGCAAGCACGCTATACTTACCAAGGCTTCGGCACGGCTGTAACTGCTTGCTCTTCTTTCGGAGCCACTCATTATTGCTCATCTACGGTATATATTCACTGCTTTCTTCACCCACCGGTAGTCTTGTCATCTGTGATTGGTTTGCAGTCAGATGCGCCCTCAGCCTATGTGACAGCGTCTGACTGCCTGCGATTACAGACCCTGTCTGCGGGTCACTATAGTGGTCTAAAAATAAATAAGTAAACTGGCATAGGGTCCCCCGCATTATGATACCCAGCAGAGATAAAGCATATGGCTACAGGCTGCTTCTTTTTTTTAATTTATTTTAAATAAAAAAAAACAAACAAAAAACTGCGTGCTGCCCTCCCAATTTTGATACCCAGTCATGTTAAAACTTGACAGCTGGGGGCTAGTATTCTCAGACTGCGGAGACCCATGCTTATTTGGCCCCTCCAGCCTAAAAATAGCAGCCTACAGCCATCCAGGATTGTCGCATCCATTATATGTGAGAATCCTGGAACATTACCTGGCTCTTTCCGATTGCCACTGCACCAGGGCAATCAGGGTAATAAGGAGTTAATGAACACGGCTGCCACTAAGCCCTAGATTAGTAATGGGAGGGGTCTATGAGACACCCCCCATTACTAATCTGTAAGTGAAAAGCATAAATACAAACACTGAAAAAATCCTTTATTGAAATAAAGTACAAAAACCACCCTCTTTCACCAATTTATCAACCCGCAAAACACCAAGGTCCGTCGTAATCCACACAAGGTCCCACGACGTTTACAGCCCTCCATAGGTGGTGACCTATGCTAACTACTGCTCCATTCCCAGTCTATTGAAGTGGTCATGACCTATGATAACTACTGGTCCATTCCCATTCTATAGGAGTGGTGATGACTTATGCTAACTACTGATCCATTCAATAGCTATAGGAGTGGTGATGACCTATGCTATTTACTGCTCCATTCATTTTCTATAGGAATAGTGAGGACCTATGCTAACTACTGCTCCATTCCCTGTCTATTGGAGTGCTTATGACCTATGCTAATTACTGCTCCATTTCCTAACTGTAGGAGTGGTGATGACCTATGCTAACTACTGATCCATTCAATAGCTATAGTAATAGTGATGACTGATGACCTTTGCTAACTACTGCTCCATAGACGTAGTAGGCTTAGAACCCCACTGTGTGGATAAGTGAGTTTTCAGCATCCGCATCCCCAGCAGTTATAACTTTATCATGTTTCCTGTGTATCAGTGATAAATGTTATTTATCCCCTTTAGGCTACATTCCTCATTGTTTATTTCTACTTAAGGGAAATGACTGCCGTGGATTATATGCCTTAAAGAATGAAAACATTTTTAAGCCTATAGCGAACAGTATTGTTTTGGCACCAGCGACCTCTTGAAAGCTGCTCTGCAACTCGTCAATGATCAGGCCAGGCTTTTAAATGGTACAGCTTATTATACAACTCAATTTGTGTTTGAAAAGTGGTTTTATGGAGACACGGTCACAGTATTTATGCTCCCATTATAAGTGTGTTATAGCGAGCTGCTCCGGTACATAGAGTTTAATGATAATACTAAAATGATGTGGTCAGCTGTTTTCTGATTCCTTGTATACACAGCCAAACATATCGGGGATTAGATCTGACAGATATATGGGCTTTTTAAAGGGAAACTGTCCCCATGTATATGCCACATAATCTGAGAGTACTATACTGAGTAAGATGGAAGTTTATAGAGACAGAGTCCCTGATTCCAGTCATTTGTCACTCACTGGGCTGCTTTCTGTAGTTTTGATAAACTCTGGCTGACTAAACAGTCTGTTAGATTTTAGGCTTCATTTTCAATTCTGCCCTAAAAATGAAATCCAAAATTTGGCCATTAATTACATCATTGTCCACATCCCATTTGATTTACGCAGTTAAGTGTTTATGTGTGCACATTGATGAAGACAGTAAATCAACAAAATAACTATCCGACAGGTCTGGACAACCACTGAGCACAAGCAGGAAGTTTTATGGCCATCTTTGAAGTTAGCAAGTACTAATAACACAGCTTGGAAGCATAATAAAGGGGTTAACTATCACATACCAAATTACTGGCATCATTGCTAAGCAATAGGATGGGCACCTTGATGCCAGAAGTAAAGGTTGTGGTAGCTTTGGCCACTATTTAGATGTGATAGTCAGAAAGGGGGCGTTGGAGCCTCAATGTACAATCCCAAGGGAAAGAAGTGCGCACGGTGTATTTTGCTATTTTAGAATATCTGAAGTTTTTTTTCAAAAGTTGGCATGAAGCTCATCACTACACGGCAGTTCATGTGACAGGATAAAAATATAGTTTGTTTAAAAGAACTGGGAGTCCTCAGTAGTTGATACCTTTTTAATGGCTAACTGAAAAGATGGTAATAATAGCAAGCTTTCGAGACTACTCAGGTCTCTTCATCAGGCATGGTATAACACAAAATCTGAAGAGTCACATATTTATAAACAACAGGACATAGAATAGTGCAGTAAAAAAAACAAGTTATGTGAAGCAGAACTATCACTATGGCAAGGGGGCAAACTGTTGTGGCCATAAATATTGTTGTAGTTCATAGATAAGCAGTGTGAAAGTTTTATTGTCCTCCTATTTAAGTCTGGTCCGGGCAGTGATGCCCCCAGATGCTCTGAGGAGCACATCTCTTAATTGATGTAAAAAGACATAAACCCATGTGACACATTCATTCCTGCTCTGAATGTGTCAAAGGTAAGGGATACAACCGGCTACATCCAGGACACTACTGACCTATTGAAAAAACTATGAGCAATAGGTCCTCTACCAGAGTGAACCATCCTTGCCACCATGTATGTGGAATCCTTGTACTCGAATATTCCACACCAGGATGGATTAAATGCTTGCAAAGTTTTCCTGGAAAATACAGGAATTGATGCCGATTCTGTGGTGAAACTTACAAAATTCATCCTCACCCATAATTACTTTGCATTTGACAATAACATATCTACCGGAGACTGGGACTGCAATGGGAAGCAAAATGGCACCACAATATGCAAATCTTTTCATGGCCAAGCTTGAGAGTGACTTTTTATCCTCTTGTCCTAACAGGCCTCTGGCCTACTACCGTTACATTGATGATATTTTAATCATCTGGACAGAGTCTGAGGAGCAGCTGAAGACCTTCCATGAACACTTTAATCAGTTTCACCCCACCATCAACCTAACACTCAACTATTCCTGCACTGAAATCAACTTTTTGGACACCATCATTAAACTATGGAACAATGAAATAGAGATGTCCCTGTACAAGAAGCCAATTGACCGTCCAGCATACCTGAAATGGGACAGTTTTCATCCAAAACACATAAAAAACTCTATAGTGTACAGTCAGGCCATCAGGTACAATCGGATATGTTCCAACAGTACAGATAGAGACAATCACCTTGAGGGCTTCAAAAAGACTTTTCTGAATCAAGGCTACCACCCAAGAACAATTGAAAATCAGATTACAAGAGCCACCAGAATATCAAGAAACCATCTCCTACATTATACAACTAAAGAAGAAAACAACCAGGTACCTCTTGTAATCACCTACAATCCACATCTGGAGGTGTTTAGAGGAGCTGCAAGGAAACTACAACCATTACTGCAAAAAGATGCCCGATTAAAATCTATTTTTCCAGACCCCCTACTTCTGTGTTTTAGACAGCCCCCAAATCTAAGAAGCATCAATGTCAGAAGCTCCCTATCCTCTCCAACAACAACAGAAACATTCCCTGCAACCAGAAAAAATGTAAGACCTGTCCATTTATTTTGACAACGGACAAGATAAAAATTCCCAGATCACATCAGGAGTACAAGATCCCAGGTACCTTCAGCTGCATTACAACCAATGTAGTGTACTTGATTATATGTACCAAATGTCCAACTGGGGGTCTGTATGTAGGGGAGACAGGACAACAGCTCAGGACAAGGATGAATTCTCACCGCCACACAATTAGGGAAAAAAGGATGGCCAATTACCTGTGGCCAAACATTTTTGTAACCCAGACCACAGCATCATGGACATGAAATTGCTGGTATTGCAAGGAAATTTCAAGTTCCAGAGAGACAGAAGAGGCTGGGAGTACAAGCGTATGATGACCTTTGACACATTCAGAGCAGGAATGAATGTGTCACATGGATTAATGTCTTTTTACATCAATTAAGAAATGTGTTCCTCAGAGCATCTGGGGGCATCACAGCCCGGACCAGACCTAAATCAGAGGACAATAAAACTTTCACACTGCTTATCTATGAACTACAAGGATATTTATGGCCACAACAGTTTGCCCCCTTGCCATAGTGATAGTTCTGCTTCACATAACTTGTTTTTTTTACTGCACTATTCTATGTCCTGTTGTGTATAAATATGTGGCTCTTCAGATTTTGTGTTATACCATGCCTGATGGAGAGACCTAAGTAATCTCGAAAGCTTTCTATTATTACCATCTTTTCAGTTAGCCATTAAAAGGTATCAACTACTGAGGACTCTCAGTTCTTTTAAACAAACTTTCTTTTTATCTCTACTGGCTAACACGGTACAAAGATATATTTTACCTGTGACAGGATAGTCAAATGTTCCGGGGTCAGGTACTAGGAGAGCACGCCAAGATTAAGGGGATAGACAGAGGCTTAGTCAGGTCACAATCCTGAGTCAGAATACCTGGAGAGTAGTGGATCAAAGCAGAGGGACAAAGCAAAAAGACTGGTCAAATGAGGTCAGAGGTCAAAGATCACTCCACATAGCACAGCTACAAGAGGCCAACTAGCACAACTTAACCAAAGACTAAAGCCTTGTGTGCACACTGGGGGTTTTTTCCGCGTTTTTCAGGTGCAGTTTTGGTCCCGAAACTGCATGCATATCCTTCCCCAGCAAAGTATTTGGGATTTCATTTTTGCTGTGCGTACGTTGCAGTTTTTTTTGGCTGCATCTTTGTGGCGACCACAATGATGCAGCATGTGAATTCTTTTTGCGTTTTGTCCCTGAGTTTCGGAGAACTGGCAGATCAATCCCCCGCTGACTTGGGGTTGGCGGGGTATTGATCCCTGGTATCTGTCTAGATGCCAGTCTCAGTATAAATTCTTTGGTGCAATGTGCTAGGAGCATGCGCTTCGTACTTACTGAGTCACTGGGGTGGTTGTCACAGTGCTCCCGCAGTCTCTCATTCTTCTTACCGGGCCGCTTATTAGGCTCATACATATTCACTGCTTCCCCCGCCCACCGGCGTCTGTGATTGGTTGCAGTAGGGTAGACTCGCTTACATGTACTAAAACGTGTGCTCAGGAAAAATAGCTCAGTCAATATAGAGAACCTGCCACACCATATAGAGACACAACCAAAATTTGTAAGAAAAAATAATGTTTTTATTTAGGTGACCCTTTTAACATGACGTTTCGGCTGTATTTTAGCCTTTTGCAAGGTCAATCTACAAGAAGATGAAAATAACACAAGAACAACAAATGAATAAATGTCTTTGCAGAGAATAGAAAATACCACCTCTAGCATCTATACATTGGGACCACTATTAAAACGTAATAATAATATAATGTTCAAATCTCATATATAGAAATTAAAATGCATACATGACAACTAAGAACAGAAATATCTATGCATGTATACAAAGACAAGCAGGCTTTATACCTCAAGAATGAGTCACACTAATAAAAAGGTGTGTAACAAGGCAAAGAGCAGGATGGGGCAGTGGTTGCTGTAAATAGAAAAATGACAATTATAATACTGTAAATACTGTAAAGGAAACCTTGAGAAATAATTCTGAAGAAAAGAATGATAATAGTAATGTAGAGAAAGAAAAAAGGGAAGAACTATAAAAATGAAAAAGGTAGGCAAGAGAATAAGAAGAAAAAAAAAAGTAAAACAGAAAAAAACAAAAGAGTAAAATAGAATAATAGGAAAAAAAGGAAAAAATAGAGAACAAAAAGAAAAGAAAAAATTAGAAGAAAAGAAAAAGGAACAAAATGGGCGGAAAAGAAAAGAGGAAAAAAAGGGAAAAAAGGCACAAGGGGAAAAAGAAAAAAATGAAAACAATCAAAATAGAAAACATAAGAAAATAGCAAAAAATTGCAACCAAATCTAAACATAGGAAAGAGGGAGAAGAAAGAGGAAAAAGTAAAGGCGCAATAAAAATGGAAAAAATAAAGTCCACATACAAGACCATATAATATAAAGGCAGGGTATGATATATCATGAGGAGTAAAAAAAGATACAGGCATACTTAACAACCATAGTCAGCTGCGTGATTGGTAGGACTGGAGTCATGGAGGAAAACTATCAAAAGGAATATACCGGTATCCCAAAGTGAAAAGAATCAGTATTAGGTAATGGAACAGAGCAAACATAGGAATCTAGTTAAAGTAAATAGATGTATAAAGCAGAGAACAGAGACTCACCTCTCTTGTGCAATACAAGATAATGGCGCCAGTGTGAGTGAGCGGGTGCAGAGATGCGCTGTTAAACCAGGAATTGACGGGTCATGTGATCGTGCTGAGAGTAAATATAACACAAGTAGCTCTGGAGAAAGCGAGAGTCAGCCGAAGGTTACCCAGAGGTGATTGGTTGCAGTCAGATGAGCCCTCACGCTGAGTGACAGCGTGTCTGAGGCTTCCAATCACAGACGCCAGTGGGCGGATCTATATAATACAATAAAATAAATAAATAGATTGGTGTAGGATCCCCCCATATTATGATACCAGCACAGAAATACCTACAGCTGGGGGCCGGTATTTTTAGGCTGGGGATACCCATGGTTATTGGGTGCCACCCACCCTAAAATATCAGCCAGCAGCCACCCAGAATTGCCGCATCCATTAGATGCGACAGTCCCAGCACTTTACCCGACTGTTCCCAATTTCCCTGGTGCAGTGGCAATTGGGGTAATGAGGGAGTTAATGGTAGTCCACAGCAACCACTAAGTTCTATAGACACCCCCATCACTAATCTGTAAGTGAAAGTAAATAAACACAAATATCAAAAATATTCTTTACTTGAAATAAAAGATAAAAAAGCACCCTCTTTCACAGCTTTATTAATCCCTAAACACCCCTGGAAGTCTGACGTAATCCACACGAGGCCCCACGATGCTACCACAACTGCTACATCTGAAGCTCACAGTGAGCGCCATACAACATGACTGCCCACTGTGAGCTCCACGCAGCAAATGACGTGATCCGCGTGATCAGTGGTGACATGACTCAGGTTAGCCGCGGCCACAGCTGGAGTCCTCCACCTGCAAATCACCTGAGTGACGTCCCGCTGATCACGTGGCTCACCTCAGTTGCTGTGTGGAGCTCACAGCGGGCAGTCATGTTCTATGACGCTCGCTGTGAGCTTCAGATGTAGTGTTGTTGCCGCAGGTGTGTTTTTTGGGGGCCATAAAAACCTGCATCTTTGTGGTCACCACAAAGATGCAACGTGCGCACATAGCCTAAGACTAGCATTTCTCTGGGATGAACTGCTCAGCTATATAGCTGGGCAATTACCAGGAACGGGAAGTCTTGCACCTCCCAGTGTGAGATTAGACAACTGAGCTGTCTCTCAAAATACTAACAGCTGAGCACACCCCAGCTCCAGGTTAGACGGTTGAGCTGTCACTCATCCATTTGTCAGATCTGCTCGCCCTGATTGCTAAGCGAATCTGGTTCACACGGAACATATCTGCGTTGTACAGTTCAGGTCAAATGTAGTCTCAACTGTTTACTTTGTCTATGACATCAAAAGCTGAGCATCATTTTAATTCTAATGTTATTTTGTCTTAATAATTCCTTTATAAATACTCTGGATTTAATAGTATCTATAATTTATTTATTAAAAAGTGCTTTAGCAATTCCTCCAGTACAACATGACACTGACTTTGGATACATTATGCTTTTGGAGGGGATCTTATCCTCGGAGTCTTAGGCATTGCAAGGACAGTAAAATCAGCAGTAGATGGAATATTCCACATAAGTCGGTTTAGTGTAGTGGAAAACTGGTTCCAGGAGACAGAATAAGGGCCCTTTTCATTCGCTGTACCACACAAAATGCCCTTTATCCCTGCAATACTTTTGCTCTTTGTAGCTTGCAGAAATTCCATCACATTTTCCATCCCGGGATGCAGTTTGAGTACATATAGGCCAAATAAAAATGAAGCAAATACCTAGCTCTGCAGATCAGGAAGTGATGGTCTAATTACCTGCAGACTGAATGGCCGCTAGTGTCATGGGGTGTCAGGCAGCTTACCATTACATCCATGGAATAAATAATCCACTGTGGGCTTCCTGCATACAACATTGAGAAGCAGAAGCTTTTATTGCCAGTAAATCCTACTACATTTATGAATTCTGAGCGCAGACAGAGGCCTGGTGGCAAATTTATGAGAGCACTCACAATTACACTCACATTTTAGATGCATGTATATATAAATGTTAAAAGTGGGAACAAGATGAAGAGTTTCATGTAAATAAAATCACATTATTCTTCCAAGTCTTTCAAATAGACTGAAATGTGAAACAGTTCTTCTTTGAGGGGAATCGGACACTAGATTTTGGGGATTAAAACCATGCCATGTTACACTGCTACGTAAGTAAAACCTTTCTAATGTCCTTGTCAAAACTGTCTGTATTAATTTTATGTATAAAAAAAGTATTACAGAGTGCTCTATATCTATGTTGTTAACAAGACTCATCTGGGCGATCCCAACGTGGTGAGAAGTCATCCAGTTTTTGGCTGGATTAACATCCTGATTAGCAGAGTTAGCTAGTCACGTGCCCAAAGGTCCAAATCAATGCAGAATGAGCAGCCAAGACTGCATGACTCTTCCCTTTGGCACCTCCCAAATGACTTTTGGTGAGCAGTTTATACTTAGCATGTGCTGTGTTACAAATTTTTAGATGTAATACTGAAATGGACAATTTTCACAGAGGCATGTTTGGAAAAGAAAATAAGATTACCTAACAGCATGACTACATGTTGGTGTTTTTCGTCCTAAATTTATCGACAGATTCTCTTTAATTTGTAGAGATCAGCGGACCTGAACGGTAAAGTTTGGTGTTCGTACCGAACATGGACACTACAAAAAAATCACTGTTCGAGTTCGGAGTTCAGATGCTTTACATATGCTAATCACTCAAGCGAGCATCAGTGGGCTAAGGTACGTTCGTAACTCGGCCCAATACGAGCCGCTTGCAGTGTTTTAATGGCTCGCACCGAACTGCCCAATTACTGACTTACATTGGGGTTCAGGTCAAGTCCGGGTCCCAACCTAAACATTCTATAGTCCGGCTGAACCAACAGAACCTGAACTACCACTGTTCCGTTCATCTCTAATAACCTTTCACTTAGACATATCTCGAAATTCACATCTATGAAGTTTGATAATTGGGTCGCCTACCAAGATTCATGTTCCTTTTTTTATAGAATATAACTAAGGCACCAATTCTTTTACAGTAGTGTAGCAACCTGAAAATAACCCCCTCTCCATATCCCCATATCCCTCTCCATATCCCCAAAAAATACCTTTCACAATCCTCTTATACGACGCTGTCCGGTCTGATGGGCATGGCTGGTCTTGCTTGCTGCTTTTTCTGTCTTTGTTCTGCAATTACCATCCTCCTGCCCATCCTCCTGCCCTGCTTCATGTGTATGATTCATCCTACATCATCCACAGAGTGCCCCCAATCTCGCTCTTAGGGCTTGTGCGCACGTTGTGTAATAGCATGCATTTATGCTGTGTCTAGCACTACAGCGTAAATGCATGCATCCTGCGTCCTCAGCACAATCTATGTAGATTGTGCATAATACGTGCGCGCATTGCTTTTTTGAACGCAGCAATTTGGGTGCTAAAATTTTGACCCAAATCCATGCGTTCATAAAAGCAGCATGTCAATTAATTTGTGTGCTTTGGATGCAGCTCCCACTCTGTCTATGGGAGAGACAGCATCCATAGCGCATGAAATCATAATCTAATCTGCGGAAACACTGCATCCATTACGCAGTGTTTCTGCAGCGATTTGATGTGCACATGTGCTGTCAAATCACTGCAGAAATTTCAGCATTTACGTGTGAACAAGCCCTTGGACTATGTGCGCACTAGAAAGTGCCATTTTCTTAAGAAAAAACTGGACCCTCTGAAAGAATCCCACACCTGCAGTAAAAACCGTGGTAAAACCGCGCCCACGGTTTTACTGCGGTTTGCCACAGACTTGCCGCGGATTTACCGCGGATTTTCCGCAAGTTGGTCCCCGCGGTTTTTACCATTATCTATGGCAAAAACCGCAGGTACTTGCAGAAAAGAAGTGACATGCTCATTAATTCCGCAGCGGAAAATCCACGGGTATAAAAAAGCGAAGTGTGTGCACAGCATTTTTTCAAACCCATATGATTTGCTGGGGAATGACTGCAGCAATGTTAGACACATTTTCTGGAGCAATTCAGCGGCAAATCCAAGGCAAAATCCACGGTAAATCCACAGTGTGCGTACAGGGCCTTAGGCTACTTTCACATCAGCGTTTTTTTTGCTTGTAGGGAAAAATTAGTGACGTCATCACGCCCGCTGTGATGTAACCTCAGATCTCAGACACCGAGAGAGAACAATGAAAGAGGGAGCGGAGCGCATCCCTCTTTCATCATTTCTTTCAACTGTATTGGCATCTACAATGCTGATACAGTTGAAAGTATGATGTCAGGTGGAGAGGGCTTGGTGTCGTTGCTGACACTGGGTTCCCCCTCCCCCCCAACTCATGGGACCCATAGCAGCCGTGTGAATTACCGCCATTGGTGGTACGCCATTGTTTATGCCTTTACTTACTATTGCCCATGAAACTCTAATTTGAAGAGTGGGACTTTAATCTGAGCCTGAACTCTTTGGTTGATAGTAAAGAATAATTCTCTCTAGCCTGTTTAGAACAGTCCGATCGGCTGACATCTGGTGGGAAACACATCGTTCAGTTAGTGGTTATTCTTATTTTTTTTGCAAGTACATCATACCTATTCCGGAATAGACCTCATACTTACTATATGAAAAACTTTCCATATATCCTCTATTATAAACAGTAGAGAATCATGGTCTGACTATACATATGATTTTTAACAGTCTTTAAATTTGTATTCCCTACATACTAATATAAGTCGACACTAAATGAGACCCTTTAAATTAACCCTGAAGTCAGATTACAGGTAGAATCTGAATTAGGTAATTATTTTTATACAAACGTTTCCTTGAACATTTGCAGTAGTACTATTTGATTATCCCATAGAAATATATTACAGGTGCTCTTATACGTTTGGCATCAAAACGGAAAAAAGAAGACCAGCCCTCTGGACGGATCATAGTCAGCAACCAGATAAATTAAAAATACCCCGAAAATAAGACCTACTGTAAAAATAAGCCCAAGCAGTAATTTTCAGCATTTTCGACGTGATGCTTAAATATAGCCCTACTCCAGAAAATAATCCCTAGTCACAGTTCAATAATGAAACATCCATGAAGCTAAAAAAGTTAAAGAATACTGCAAGGCACTTTATTATAGAAAGCAAATACATCCAAAAGAGAGAAGAAAGAAGGCTGAAGACCCCGCAATCATACTTACCAGACGCCAAACGGGAGCACCTGCAGTGGAACGCATCAAGGACCTGTGGTGGAACGCACACGCACACACATCAGATCACACACACACACACACACACACACACAAGATCACACACATCAGATTGCACATACTGCCACTTCAGATTGCACACACAATCACCACATCTGGTAATACTGATTGCTTCCAACCGGCAGAGGATTCTGGGGCACAATTCAGTGGAGTGTGAGGACCTCTGGTGGAACGCATGGAGGACCCGGCGGTGGAAAGCATTGATTTCTTCCACCGCAGGTCCTGTATTCGTTTTTGCATCCCAGGATCCTTTGCCGGCTGGAAGCAATTGTATTGCCTGATGTGCCAAGTGTGGGTGTGTGGGATTGTGTTTGCAATCTGATGTGTGTGTGTGTGTGTGTGTCTGCCAGAAGCAGGGGAGGGCTGGCTGAAGCATACCTGCTGGAAGCGCCCACCGAAGATCGCAGGATGACCTGGGACTGACACAGACACCCAGGGTCTAATAAGTATGAATCTCCTGGGTAGGGGGAGTCTACATTTTTTGTAGGGTACACTTTCTCCCAACTGTGTTTCCCTGAGAATAAGCCCTACGACGAAAATAGGCCCTAGAGCATTTATCTGAGCAAAGGAAGAGTTTTGTAAACATGTTGATCTCTCTCCCTCAGAATCTTTCTGAATTCATCAATCAAATATTTCATTTTACCAGTTCTTTACATATTAATCCTAACCAAAAAGGTCTTACAGGATTTAAACAGATATGCCTTATTAATCCTCTTGAGTAAAGCATTATCTGTATATGTGTTTTTCTTACTTAAGTTTCCGGCACTAGATGTAAAGCTGAAGACGAGAGAACAATAGGAGGATGATTTGGTTACCTCTCTTACTATAGAAAGATGATTCCACCATAGTGAGGTCATATGTGAAGAGAGTAAGCAAGTTGTCCCTTCAACTTTTCCACCATTCAAATATGTCCCTGTATATCTGCGAATACTGTACCCTGATGTCTCTTTTTTGACAGTTTTGGGGATCTGATGGGCCAGTAGACATCGTACATGTGTGGTGGATATCTCAGACTCACTATGGAGCTATGTGATATCTCTTAAATCGTTGGAAACCGCTTAGCATTTATACTTACAGATATGCTTCTGAATGATAGACCACCTACACTGACAAGCAAGAGCAACAATGTTTTGAACTTTTGATTTTCAGGCTCCACATCTCACCATCCACTACAGCTTCGAACATGAGACTGCCATCATTTTATAAACAACCATTTTGGCTATCTCATACATAAATTTGACTTGCAACTTTGTTGCAAACTTGAGCCAAAGCTTCTTATGACTATATTGAATTCGAGGCGTCTTCACCTTTCTTAGGCCACTATTCTAGACTTGTGTAATGTGTGTTCAACATTACTTGCATGAATGTCTGTCATCTCAGAATTACAAAGCATACGAGCCACCACGAGCTACCACGTTTGTCACCCCAGAATTGATAGACCTTGTGATGAGCCAACTTGTTGACTCCAATCTTTCTCCTGCATATCCACCTCTTGAGTTTTAAATGGATGGATGAATGGACTTCATTTTGTATTCTCTCAACTATCATGTCACTCACATGATGCAGTTTGGCAATTTTTGGGCTGAGAGACCGTTATTGATGAGCTGGATGTGGAGTTTCTGTTTTCTTAGGAAATCTTTTTAACAGCTGCTCCTTGATTCGATCCAGTGACCTTTCGCTTTGGAATCAACTTTATAACATACTGAACTATCAGAGAATGTGAAAACAGGTTCTAATTTGTAGTAGAGAGAGAAAAACAATTTTCCACCAGGAGCAAAACGGTAACAATGCAGTGACATGACAAGAATCTGCATAACTAATCATATACTAAAGTAGTTGCAAGTCAAATTTATATATGAGAGTGCCTATAAAATAAAGGTTGTCTCCTGTTTTAAGCTGTAGTGGATGGTGAGATATGCAGCCTGAAAGTCAAAAGTTCAATACATTGTTACCCTTTTGCTTGTCAGTGTAAGACAATGTTATCCATGACCTTATTAGTGTCATGATAATGAGCACTATAATCCACATAGCCACTCACTGGGAAACGTCCAGTCTTTTCTTTCAATATCTATTTTGTAATGCTTTTTGAGAAAATAGATGCTATTCTATCAGATAGCTCATCAGTTTTCTGGGATCCATGGCTTCAGGTTGATACAGACCCGAACATTATCAAAGCCATCTCTGTTTTTCCATGATCTCACCAATATTTTCCTATTGAGAAGTTACCGCTCGGTGGTCCTTAAGCGAGCTCTAAAGAGAATGTATTCTCTACAGATGAGACTTTCTTATACATACCGTTGTAATCTCTGTTTCCCTCCCACATGTTGATATCTTTGTTTATTTACAATTTTGTAAATGGGCTAGTGATTATTTCACTTGTACATGGACCTTGCAATTTCAGTTGTAAATAAGCTTTCTTTTGTGATGTTTCGTACTATAAAACTCTTCTGAAACTAAAACATCAATTCTTCTATGTATAATTGCACACAGTTTCTGGAGGAACTCAGAATAGAGGTCGTTCCAAACATCTTGGAGAACTAACCATAGGTAGGCTTGTACTTTTGTGTCATTCTGTTATCGCAGACATTTTGATGATGTTGAGATCAGGGCTGTCTGGTAGACATATCACTTATTGGAATCGTTTTTATGCTAAAGATAATGACACTAGCTGTGTGTTTGGGGTCATTATACTGCTGCAGAATAAATTTGGAGCCAAAGACCTCCTTGATGGTATTGCGTAATGGATAGGTGTCTGCCTGTATTTCTTAGCATTTTTACTGAATAAATTGTGACGGGAGTGTACAACAGAGCAAAGGATGGACGAGGCCGAGGAACGATCCAACAGGTTTATTAACAGGAATACAGGAACAGCACACGATTAGTCCACATAAAACAGATTCGGGGGCCCTTCCCGACAATCCTCGGACCGGATAACAAAGCAATCGTCCTTACAGTAGTCCAAAGAGTTCCACACAATCCCACGGGCCGCCACACAGGCCTAGCTCCGTCCGTGTCCACAGCCACCCAGGCTGGGGCTCCTGCTCTCTTCAAGTTTCAGCTCACTCTGAAGTTACAAAAAGGGAAATGCATTGTCTGTGCTCCTTGACCAGCCCACCATGTTTGTTCAGGGGGTAGGGGTCACACATCTTATCATCAATGGTTTGGTCCATCACAGGGCTCCAATATGTCTGCCAGCCACAGTAGATGAAGGGATCCCCTGCTGTAAAGAACAATGACTATTCCTTCACTGGCCAATGCAATTACAGATTAGATACACAACTCTGGAAAGAAGAGGACAGGCTATTTACATAATCACATTAGATGCCAAGACTGCAATTGTATGAGAGAGATACATTGAGACCAGTAGCTCCCCCAAGAAAATACATGAATTACAACTAATACAACCAGGGAAATATACATATCATGACATAGTATCACAGCATATACAGTGAGAGGGTAAATTACATCTTCACAATCCCTCCCCCTCCCAACTTGTGTACGTACTAGGGACCTCTACAGGTCACTGGTTAAGTACACACAGGCAGAGCGTTACTTACATGTGGCTTCATGCAGCCACGAATTGGCATCGTAGCTCTCCCACATCATTGCCCAGGAGAACAGCTGCAGGCAGACCACCCATCACCCCAACCACACATCGCCTGACCCCAAAACCAAAGTTCAGATCCACAGTGGCTGTGGGAATAGTCCTCCATTGTCCACCAGCCAGTTCAATAACAATCCCAGGTCCTCTATGGATTGCCTCAGGCCGAACCACTCGGGGATCAGCCAGTGTGAGGAAAGCACCCGAGTTACAAAATCCAACAAGTCTCTGTCCATCCAGCACAACCTCCTGCAAGTGCTTACCTCGATGAGCAGAAGTCGTCATAACTGCGGGTCGCACCCCGTAAACTCCTGGTGGTGCAACATGGGGGGCTGAGTCACTAGGCCAGTCCTCACATAACGGTGCCACATCTTCCTCCATGGCACTGGGCTGTAAATAATTAACAATCCGATTGGGTGCAGGATCAGTCCTCATTTGAACAGCTGGGCAGGAGACTTGCCGATGCCCTGGCTGTCCACATTGATAGCATCTGAGCTGGGTCTCCCTCCATCCAAGGCGTCCTCTTGGGTAAGGGGTAGGGGAACTTGGAGGCCAGCTCCCACCTGAAGGTGCTGTAGGGGTTTGAGGATGATTCCTCCATGGCCTGGCTGGGCATGAGGCCTGCAAATGCCCGGGATGCCTACAAACATAACACCTGCGCTCTGTTACTTCCTCTCCCCGGCGTATTTCAGAAAGTGCAGTAGAAGCAACTGGAGGCACATTAACACGGGTATCAACATGTGGTGGCTTAGAGGAACGGGGAACAATGGGGACAGAATAACTGGGGGCATCCGGTGTTGTGGAGCTGTTAGGCGTCTCTCCATCCTCCAACAGAACCCTCCACTGAGGCTTGATGGTGAGAGCCTCATCAGCGAGAGCAGCAGCTTCCTCCACTGTCGCTGGTTTTCTCTCACGCACCCATTCCCGGATCTCAGCGGGGCACTGGGCAAAGAATTGTTCTTTTAGGATGACCTGCAGGAAGGTCTCCCAAGATAAGGCCTCCTCTGCCTCCAGCCAGCGATTACATATTTGTTTGAGTCCTATGAGCATATATCTTAAAAGACACTTCCCCATCACAGGCTAAAGCACGGAACTGAGTCCTGTAAGTGTCTGGGGTCACAGCATAATGTTCTAGAATAGTCTGTTTAATATCCGCATACTCACAGTTCCACCGAGGGTCCATAGCTCTATAGGCTTCAGCAGCTCCCCCCTCTAGGAGCCCAACCAGATGCCGGACACGCTCCCTGTCTGGGACTTCCATTAATCGACACTGATGCTCAAAGTCCTGGAAGAAGCCCTCAATGTCGCCTGCAGCCTCATTAAACGGCTTAAAGTCTTTGCGGGACACCCTGGGAAGTTCCCTCATGATGGGTGCTGGGGTTACAGTCTGTCTGGAACCTCTCGCGGCTTCCACAGCGAGCTCCTTATCCAGCAGTGCCATCTCCTCCATCCTGCGCTCCTTCTCTTTAGCTCCACGCATGGCCTCCCTCTTATCTTCTATGGTGGCCTCATCTCCAAGCAGTGCCATCTCCTCCTTGTACCACACAACCCATTGACTTTTTTGGGTATTCACCTCCGGCTGCCGTCTTTCTTCCGTTTGCTGTGAGGATCCTTCCTCCACGTCATTTTGCGAACAGACTCCTTCTAGCGCCTCAATCAGCTGCTCCTTGAAGAGTCCTTTGAAACGAACTCCTACTTCACGGGCCTTTGATTGCAGGCTCCCCAAAGTCCAGGTCTTGTACTCTGCAGTGCTGGTTCCTGATGTTGAGCCATTGTCCTCCATTCCTTCTGCTCTGATCCCAGCGCTGCCAACCAGTTTGTGACGGGAGTGTACAACAGAGCAAAGGATGGACGAGGCCGAGGAACGATCCAACAGGTTTATTAACAGGAATACAGGAACAGCACACGATTAGTCCACATAAAACAGATTCGGGGGCCCTTCCCGACAATCCTCGGACCGGATAACAAAGCAATCGTCCTTACAGTAGTCCAAAGAGTTCCACACAATCCCACGGGCCGCCACACAGGCCTAGCTCCGTCCGTGTCCACAGCCACCCAGGCTGGGGCTCCTGCTCTCTTCAAGTTTCAGCTCACTCTGAAGTTACAAAAAGGGAAATGCATTGTCTGTGCTGCTTGACCAGCCCACCATGTTTCTTCAGGGGGTAGGGGTCACACATCCTATCATCAATGGTTTGGTCCATCACAGGGCTCCAATATGTCTGCCAGCCACAGTAGATGAAGGGATCCCCTGCTGTAAAGAACAATGACTATTCCTTCACTGGCCAATGCAATTACAGATTAGATACACAACTCTGGAAAGAAGAGGACAGGCTATTTACATAATCACATTAGATGCCAAGACTGCAATTGTATGAGAGAGACACATTGAGACCAGTAGCTCCCCCAAGAAAATACATGAATTACAACTAATACAACCAGGGAAATATACATATCATGACATAGTATCACAGCATATACAGTGAGAGGGTAAATTACATCTTCACATAAATCCCCAACTCAATTTGTTCAAATGTAATCCAACACGTACAAGAATTCTCCACCATGTTTCCTTGTTGCCTGCAGATACTCATTATTGTACCACTATCCAGGCCTTCAATCAACAAACTGACTTCTGTTACAGGCAAATATTTAACATTTTACCCATCAGTCCAGAGCACCTGCTACAATTTTTTTCTGCACCACAGTATTTTTGGCTCACTACTGCATGTACGGTCCTCAACGTTGCCCATTTCTTGGTATCCGCAACGCTGACAAATTCAGTAGATACTTATCAATCATGCAATACTATCAGAGAGGCATCTGTCTCCAAATTTATTCTACAGCAATACAGTGACCTCAAACATGCAGCCAGTGTCCTTAGGTGCTATCTTCAGCTTAAAGGGAACCTGTCAGAAGATTTGGGGTCTATAAGCTGTGGCCAAAAACGTTTTTTTCAGGCACATTAAATAAACTTGCATCACTTTCAAGTTCAGAAGTGCCTTGTTTAATTACATTGTAGGACCTCTGCTTCATGACTGCTATTTTTGTTGTTGCCATGAGGCTTAAAGGGAACCTGTCACCACTTTTTTGGCATATAAGCTGCGACCACCACCAATGGGCTCTTATTTACAGCATTCTAACATGCTTTATATAAGAGCCCAGGCCGCTGTGTAGAACGTAAAAAACACTTTATATTACTTACCTACACGGTCTCTGCGGTGGAGCTGTCATATGGGCGTCTCCGTTCTCCGGTGTCGACGCCTCCTCTTTCGGTTCATCTCTTTCATCCTTCTTCTGAAGCCAGGGTGCATGACACGTCTTACGTCATCCACACTTGCCGGCATTGAGGTCCTGCGCAGGCAAATTTTGATCTGCCTTGAGCAGGGCAGATTAAAGTATTGTTGTGTCCTGCGTGGGACCGGCAAGTGGGTATGACGTAGGACACGTCATGCACACAGCTTCACAAGGACGATGAAGATGGCCGAAATAGAAGGCACCGGCCCTGGAGAATGGAGACGCCCATATGACCCAACTCCACTGCTTCGACCATTTAGGTAAGTATTATAAAGTGATTTTTAGGTTCTACACAGCGGGCTGGACTCTTATATACAGCATGTTAGAATACAGTATATAAGAACCCACTGGTGGTGGCTGCAGCTTATAGGCCCCAAATCTGCTGACAAGTTCCCTTTAAAGAACAACAAGGAGTCCTCTAAGTGATATATGGCCTCACAAATCCTGATGTCAAGTTATTGAGTCTGTCTGGGATTACATGAAGGCACAGAAGGATTTGCACAAGTCTACATCCCCAGAAGATCAGTGGTTAGTTCTCTAGGATGTATGAAACAACCACCCTACTGAGTTTCTTAAAATCTGAGTGCAAAGATACCTAGAAGAATTTATGCTTTTTTGAAGGCAAATGGAGGCCACACCAAGTATTGATTTGAGTTAGATTTCTCCTTAGTTCATATATTTCCACTTTGCTAATTGATAAAAAGATATTATTATAAGGGTACTTTCACATTTGCGTTCGGCGCAGTCCGTCACTATGGAGAATAGCGCAGCCCGTTAACGCACTGCGCTATTCTCTATAGACTTGTATGGATGACGCACTGTAACGCAGGTGTCAGCGTTGCACCTGCTGGACGACGCAGCGTCGTTATTTTGACGCTGCGTCGGGCGGAAGGAACGCAGCATGTAACTTTTTTGAGCAGCGCAATCCGTAGGATTTCACTGCGCATGCTCTTTTTTTTTTAAATCACATAAACTTTATTTCGTCTCTCGGTGGCCGAACGCTCAGCTGTGCGCCCGGCCACCGGCATGTGAGAGCGCTCAGCTGTGCGCCCGGCAGCCGGCTTTTGAGAGCAATCAGCTGAGCACCCAGCCACCGGGTGATCAGCTGATCGTTCACAATAGTCTGCTGCTGGTAAAACTGTAAAGAAGAAAAATAAATAAATAAAAGAAAAAGTTTTCCGTTCCGTTTTTGTACGATTCGTTGCATCCGTTTTGCCATTATATGCAACGCATCCGTTGCATCCGTCACACAACGCAATGCAACGGATGCCGTTCAACGCAAGTGTGAAACTAGCCTAAAGGAACCTACCACTTATTGATGTTGCCCATAAAATTGGCTTTATGAATCAGATCCTGACCGCACAATTTTTCCCAGGTATATTTGCTCTAATATGCTCTGTTTTAAGGAAAATAAACTTTAAAAATACAGGTCTCTGCTTTACATGAATATAGGGAGAGACTTGTCAATCGCCTGCTGCAGTGCTAGGAAGAGACTGTTGGGGGAGGCACCAGTGTACTAGGTGTTATATATGTGTGTATACTGATAACAATATGTAGGTAAATTCATACACATAAGATCAGGTTCTTTCTCACAAGTGAAGAAATGGCAGCATGAGAAGAATATAAGTGATAATTTCCTTATAAGCACTCTAATCTCCACTTTCTTGCATCGATGATATTTCTTCTCAAGTGTTTTATTTGCAGCTTGTCATCCAGTATCACAACTCTTCTTAATTCCACTATCTCTTTACTGTAAAATCAGAATGACCTCAAGCAGGCACATCGTGTACAGCTGTTAGAAAGGAGAGCTGGCGCCATGAGAATGTATTTGGTCATTTTCCAGGAAACAGGAGCTGCAAATTGAATTAACCTATTCAATACCAACTACATCTGCTTAGACTAAGAAGCGGAATGAATGTTTCTTCATAACAGGTGCTTTTCTTATCAAATAGTAATCTTATAGAATGGTACAAGTTTACTTTTTGATTATATCAGCGCCAGATAACTGCACCCCACAGATTAAAAAGAACCCGTTAGCACGATTTTGTAACATAAAGACATTATTATTATTATTATTATTATAGCGCCATCAATTCCATGGCGCTTTACATGTGAAAGGGGTATACATAATAGGGACAAGTAAAATAATCATAAACAATACAAGGCACAGACTGGTACAGGAGGATAAAGGTCCCTGCCCGCGAGTGCTCACAGTCTACAAGGGATAGGTGAGGATACAGTAGGTGAGGATAGAGCTGATTGTGCGGCGCTGTATTGAACTGAGGGTTACGGCAGGTTGTAGGCTTGTCGGAAGAGGTGGGTCTTCAGGTTCCTTTTTGAAGCTTGTCAAGGTAGGTGAAAGTCTGATGTGTTGTGGCAGAGCGTTCCAGAGAATGGGGGAGGCACGGGAGAAATCTTGGATGCGATGGTGGGAAGAGGAGATGAGATGGGAGTAGAGAAGGAGATCTTGTGAGGATCGAAGGTTACGTGCAGGTAAGTAGCGGGAGACTAGGTCACAGATGTATGGAGGAGACAGGTTGTGGATAGCCTTGTAGGTCATGGTTAGGGTTTTGAACTGGAGTTGTTGGGCAATGGGAAGCCAGTGAAGGGATTGGCAGAGAGGCAAGGTCGGGGAGTAGAGGGGGGACATGTGGATTAGCCGGGCAGCCTAGTTTAGAATAGATTGTACGGGTGCGAGACTGTTAGAAGGGAGGCCACAGAGCAGGAGGTTGCAATAATCCAGGCGGGAGATAATAAGGGTATGCACTAGGGGTTTTGCAGCTTCTTGGGAAAGGAATGTTCGGATCCGTGAAATATTTTTCAGTTGGAGGCGGCAGGAGGTGAAGAGGGCTTGGATGTGTGGCTTGAAAGAGAGATCAGAGTCTAGGAATACTCTCAGGCAGCGAGCATGTGGGACCGTGCTGTAATGTTGCTGTAATACAGATTAAATGGATACCTTTAGTGAAAAAAATCTATTTTGTGGTTCTTCTATAATCAGCAATTGAAGTTTTCTGCTAATTAGATTTCGGTGCACAGGGGCCTGACTGTACACTGTATCTTCTCCTCCCCGTCTGTGATTCCCCGGCCCCTCCTTTTGCCTTCGGTCTGTGAATGACCTGCCTCCTTTATTTTAAATCTCAGCAGTAATCTGTTGTTCAAAGACCAGAGGCAGAGGAGCCTGGGGAATCACAGAGAGGGAAGGGAAGATCCAGTGCAGTGTGCACTGAAATCTAATTAGCTGAACACTTGAAATGGTGATTAAAGAACAACAACAAAGCGGATTTCTTCCGCCATGTCTTTACATTACAATTCATGTTGACAGGTTTTCTCTTAAAGGGAATCCGTCAGGTCCAATATGCACCCAGAACCACGAGCAGTTCTGGGTGCATATTGCTAATCCCTGCCTAACCGTCCCTGTATACACTAGCATAGATAAAGAGATCTTTAGAAAAAGTATTTCTAAAGATCTTTTATTGTATGCTAATGAGCGAGGGGACTAGGTCCCTAGGTGTTAGTTCCCCTGGCTATTCGGCTCCATTAGCATGTTAGTACACCCCATGACATGGTAATGAATGCGCAGCGTCAGAGGATGATCTCACTCACCTCCCCGTTGCCATCGCTGTCAGACATTGGATTTCGGCTCATTACTCATAACCCCAGAGTTTTGGTCATGCGCACTATGAAGCCGGGTCTATGCGTGCTGGCTTCAAACTGAAGTAGTGCGCATAACCGAAACTCAGAGGACATGCGCACTGAGCCGAAATCCGGCGTCGGGCGGCGATGGCAGCGGAGAGGTGAGTGAGATCATCCTCTGATGCTGCGCATTCTGATGAATAACCACTCACAACCATAAGGGAAACAGGGGGTCATTGACAAGGAGTCATTGCTTAAATTTATCCATGTACAGATTCATAATTAATACATAGGAAAGTGTTTTCAGCAGACTCTGGGATCTACTTGTTATGTTTTTTTTATTTTATACTTAAAAAAGTATCTTAAAGGGAACCTTTTATGTGGAATAAAGCTATAAACCTGCAGATATGAGGTTAATCTCAAGGTTAATAGTATTCTGAACCCGCCCAGCTCCTGCACATTAAACCTTGCTGCCTTGAGGAATTGTACTTTAATCTTCTCTGCAGTCTTCCGGTTTCAGTCATTAGGGAGGCTCCAGCGTGGGTTCAGTCACTGCTCTGTTATTGGAGAGCAGCAGCTATAACCATGACCCCGGACTGACTTACACCTGGTTCTAATGATGAGCGGTTGTCAGTCAGTGCTTGGGACATGGTACAGACAGCACTCTCCATACTAAGAGCGGTGACTGAACCTGCGCTGACGCCTCCCCAATGACTGAAACTGTAACACTGAGGAGCATTTAGGCTAATTTCCTCCCAGCAGTGGGGTTTAGTGAGCAGGTGCCAGGCAGATTCAGAATGCTATTAACCTGCAGATAAACCCCATATCTGCAGGTTAGTAGCATTTTTCCACATGACTGGTTGCCTTTCAGGTGTTTAGTACAGTTGAAACCATAAGTTTATATACACTATTTAAAAATACACATATCCATATTTTTCTCACTATCTGACATTAAATCAGAATAAACCTTTCCCATGTAAGGTCAATTAGAATTACCAAAATTATTTATATTTGCCAAATGCCAGAATATTGAGAGAGAGAGCGAGAGAGAATGTTTGAAGGCATTTTATTACTTTCTGTGAAGTGAAAAATGTGCATGCTCTAAGGGTACTAAAACAATATGGGACTGCCCATATCATGACATCATGTCTTTAGAAGCTTCTGATAGATTTATTGGCAACATCTGAGTTAGAGACACACCTGTGGATGTATTTTAATGCACACCTGAAACACACTGCTTCTTTTTCTTTGTATAGCTTCATTGAAAAGTTAAAAGATATCAGCCAAGATCTCAAAAAGAGAATTGTGGACTTGCACAAGTCTGGTTCGTCCTTTGGGTGCAATTTTCAGATACCTAAAGGTGCCTCGTTCATCTCTACATACAATTATACACAAGTACAAACAAGATGGGAATGTCCAGCCATCATACTGCTCAGGAAGGATATGGATTCTGTGTATCAGAGATGAATGTGCTTTGGTCAGACATGTGAATATCAACCCAAGAACCAAAGCAAAAGACCAGTGAACATGCTGGTGGAAGCTGGTAAAATTGTGTGGAAAAGTCAAAAGAGATTAGCCAAGCTCTCAGGAGAGAATTGTGGACTTGCACATGTCTGGTTCATCCTTGGGTGCAATTTTCAGATACCTGAAGGTGCCTCGTTCATCTGTACAAACAATTATACACAAGTACAAACAAGATCAGAATGTCCAGCAATCATACTGCTCAGGAAGGAGATGGGTTCTGTATACTAGAGATGAATGTGCTTTGGTCAGACATGTGCATATCAACCCAAGAACAAAAGCAAAAGACCAGTGAACATGCTGGCGGAAGCTGGTAAGATTGTGTCATTATCCACAGTGAAACGAGTACTGTATCAACATGGGCTGAAAAGCCACTCTGAGAGGAAGAATCTATTACTTTAAAAGAAACATAAAAAAAGCCAGATTAATGTTTGCAAATGCACATAGGAACAAAAACCTTAATTTTTGGAGACATGTCCTGTGGTTTGACGAAACTAAAATTGAACTGTTTGGCGATAATGACCATTGTTACAATTGGAGGAAAAAGGGAAAAGCTTTGAAGCCTAAGAACACCATCCCAACTGTGAAACACGGGATGGCAGCGTCATGTTGTGGGGTTTTTTTTGCTGCAGGAGGGACTGGTGCACTTCACAAAATAGGTGACATCATGAGGAAAAAAGATTATGTGGCAATTTTGAAGGAATATCTCAAGACATCAGCCAGGAACTTAAAACTTTCATGCAAATTGGTCTTCCAAATGGATAGTGACCTGAAGCATACTGTTAAACTGGTTACAAAGAGGCTTAAGGATAACAAAGTCAATGTTTTGGAGTGGCCATCATAAAACCCTGATCTCACTCCTATTGAAAATGAATGGGCGAAGCTGAAAAAACAGGTGCGAGCAAGGCGACCTATAAACATGGCTCAGTTGCACCAGTTCTGTCAGGAGGAATGGGCCCAAATTCCTACTAACTATTCTGAGGAGCTTGTGGATGGATATTCAAAACGTTTGACCCAAGTCATACAGTTTAAGGGCAATGCTACCAAACACTAATGAAATGTATGTAAACTTTTGATTGCAGAAATTAATAAAAATGCCTTAAAACATTCTCTCTCTCTCATGATTCTGATATTTGGCAAATATAAATAATGTTGGTTCTTAATTTACCTAAAACTGGAAAGGTTTATTCTGCTTTCATGTCAGAGAGTGAGAAAAACATGCATATGTGTCTTTTTAGGTAGTGTATGTAAACTTCTGGTTTCAACTCTATATTTAAGAACGGGTAGAAACTCTACCACCATCTTACAATAGCATGTAGGGAATAAAATGTATTTAGACAATAAATGTATCCTGACAGCATAGGATTTCCTCGGATAATCTGAAAAATGCGCACTTAGTCATTTTACATTGTATATTAGTCATCAAAGGCCAAAGTGCAGGCTGCAATGCTGGCCAGGACATTTTATACTATTCACTTTTTTCATGCACAGCATAATGTAAGGCTGTAGCTCTGCAGGTGGCTGCAGTACTATGCCAGAAAAGTGTGGTAGTGGACTCTTAAAGCGAACCTGTCACCAGATTTGTACTTATGAGCTGCTGCCACCACCAGTGACCCCTTATATACGGCCTTCCAGATTGCTGTATATAAGAGCCCTGGCCGCTCTGTATAACATAAAAAAAAACACCTTTATTGTACTCACCTAGGGGGCAGTCTGGTCCGATGGGCGTCGTTCCTCTCGGTCTGACGCCTCCTCCATCTTGTGCTATTGTCGTCCTCCTGCACAGCTCTATGTTCATGACACGTCCTGCGTCATTCACACAGAGAGCCATTGTGCCCGGCAGATCAAAGTACTGTAGTGCACCTGCGTGGGTAGTCTTTCACCTTTCCTCGTCCCTGCACATTACAGTACTTTGCTCTGCCCTCAGCTGGGCAGATCAAAGTGCACATGCGCAGGAGTGCAATGGCGGCCTCTATTTGAATGACACAGGACGTGTCATGCACACGGGGCTGGGCAGGAGGAGGGCGATCACACAAACTTCAGGAGGCGCTGGACTAAGAGCAGCGACACCTATCGGACTGGACCGCGCCCTAGGTAAGTATTATAAAGGTGGGTTTTTTTGCATTCTACAGAGCGGCCTAGGCTCTTATATACAGCATTCTGGAATATATAAGGGCTCACTGGCAGTGGCTGCAGCTTATAAGGGAAAACCTGGGTGACAGGTTCCCTTTAAGATCTCTCTCTTGTTATATTGTATTTGGTATGTATATAGCCTGTGTTACTAGTTTGTTATGGAAAAAGCAGATTTTGTGTTTAACACATAGGATACATTTTTCATGTTGACTGATATAATGTGCTGGGTGGGATCACACTGAGTTTGGTTAGCTCAGTAAAGCCTTTCCTAAAGCTGGCTGTCCTGATCTTGTAATACTGAATTTGGTTACATTTGACACTAAATATAGGGCTGATGCAAAGAGCTGTAACACAGGCATACATATTAACCTTTACTTTTATGCTTGTTTAGGCCCCCTTCACACGTCCGTGATACACGTGCGTGTTTGGTCCGTTTCCGTATATACCGGAGACACGGCCAAACGTGCACCAATGTTAATCTATGATTGTGGTCACACGTGCGTTATTTCATTATGTCTGTGTGTGCGTGTCCGTGATCCGTATGTGTTTGCGTTTTGCACGGATGCATGTCCGTTATCTGCACGGAGCACGCACACGTGGACACAATGAAAGTCTATGGGTATGTGCACACACGTTAGTAAACACGTATGCATCTACCTATAGTCCGTGTCCGTTTGGTGTTTTTATTTCTAGTGATGTCGGCTATTCTTTCTATTTCTGTGTATGTCGGTCAATCTCCCTGAGTCCGTCGGTCGGTCTCTCTGTCGGTCTCTCTGTCTGTCTGTCCCTCTCTCACAGTCTATCGGTCAGTTCCCCCCCTCTCTCATACTTACCGTTCCCCGTTTCACACTGCTGCGGCGGCTTTTACTATTTTGAAAAAGCCGGCCGCTCATTAAACAATCTCCTATTCCCTGCTTTCCCCGCCCACCGGCGCCTATGATTGGTTACAGTGAGACACACCCCCACACTGAGTGACAGGTGCCTCACTGCACCCAATCACAGCAGCCGGTGGGCGTGTCTATACTGTGCAGTAAAATAAATAAATAAATAATTAAAAAAAAACGGCGTGCGGTCCCCCCCAATTTTAATGCCAGCCAGATAAAGCCATACGGCTGAAGGCTGGTATTCTCAGGATGGGGAGCTCCACGTTATGGGGAGCCCCCCACCCTAACAATATCAGTCAGCAGCCGCCCAGAATTGCCGCATACATTATATGCGACAGTTCTGGGGCTGTACCCGGCTCTTCCCGATTTGCCCTGGTGCTTTGGCAAATCGGGGTAATAAGGAGTTAATGGCAGCCCATAGCTGCCACTAAATCCTAGATTAATCATGTCAGGCGTCTCACCGAGATACCCTCCATGATTAATCTGTAAATTACAGTAAATAAACACACACACCAGAAAAAATCCTTTATTAGAAATAAAAAACACACACATATACCCTGGTTCACCACTTTAATCAGCCCCAAAAAGCCCTCCATGTCCGGCGTCATCCAGGATGGTCCAGCGTCGCATCCAGCTCTGCTGCATGGAGGTGACCGGAGCTGCAGCAGACACCGCCGCTCCCGTCACCTCCACGCAGCTAATGAAGACAGCCGCGCGATCAGCTGAGCTGTCACTGAGGTTACCCGCTGTTACTGGATCCAGTAACAGCGGGTAACCTCAGTGACAGCTCAGCTGATCGCGCTACTCACCTCATTTGCTGCGTGGAAGTGACCGGAGCGGCGGTGTCTTCTGCAGCTCCGGTCACCTCCATGCAGCAGCGCTGGATGCGACGCTGGAGCATCCTGGATTCCGGCGGACATGGAGGGCTTTTTGGGGCTGATTAAAGTGGTGAACCAGGGTATATGTGTGTGTTTTTTATTTCTAATAAAGGATTTTTTCTGGTGTGTGTGTTTATTTACTGTAATTTACAGAGTAATCATGGAGGGTGTCTCATAGATGCCTGACATGATTAATCTAGGATTTAGTGGCAGCTATGGGCTGCCATTAGCTCCTTATTACCCCGATTTGCCAAAGCACCAGGGCAAATCGGGAAGAGCCGGGTACAGCCCCAGAACTGTCGCATATAATGTATGCGGCAATTCTGGGCGGCTGCTGACTGATATTGTTAGGGTGGGGGGCTCCCCATAACGTGGAGCTCCCCATCCTGAGAATACCAGCCTTCAGCCGTATGGCTTTATCTGGCTGGCATTAAAATTGGGGGGGACCGCACGCCGTTTTTTTTTAATTATTTATTTATTTATTTTACTGCACAGTATAGACACGCCCACCGGCCGCTGTGATTGGGTGCAGTGAGGCACCTGTCACTCAGTGTGGGGGCGTGTCTCACTGCAACCAATCATAGGCGCCGGTGGGCGGGGAAAGCAGGGAATAGGAGATTGTTTAATGAGCGGCCGGCTTTTTCAAAATAGTAAAAGCCGCCGCAGCAGTGTGAATGCCGTGCAGCGCCGCGCCGGTGATCGGGGATCGGTGAGTATGAGAGAGGGGGGGAAACTTCAGTCACTCGGGGGGATTAGCGGTCATCGGTGAATCCTTCACAGGTGACCGCTAATCAGTACTCGACACAGACAGAGCCGCGGTATGAGGATGAAGTCGGGTGAAGTTCACCCGAGTTCATTCTCATCGCGCAACTCTGTCTGCTGTCAGCCGACATTTATAAACGACATTGTGCATCACACACACGGACATTCCACACGGACATTCCACGTACACATACACGTTAATTCCACACGCACACACGGACGTTCTACACACAAACACGGCTAGCATACGCAATTCACACAGGTGCCACACGGACCATAAAAACGGACACAAAAACGGGACACGGACCCGAAAAACGGCCCGTAACACACGTGCTAAACTGTGGGATATTCTAAAAGTTACTTTTGTATGAAGAGAGACTGACTTCTTAAACGGTTTTGTCCTGCAAGGCAAAATTGTAGTTTAATGTCCTACAAGGAGTTAGTGATTTAAAGGGGATTTCCCACTAACAAAGTTAAATTTTAAATTCATTTTATTCAATAGATCTTGTAGTAGTAGTAGTAATAATAACAATAATAATAAGTTCCACAATTGGAAGTGTGTAAGCAAAATGTTCCTGTGCTGAGATAATCTTATATATGTGTCCTTTCTATGTACTGTGTAATGGCCGTGTCTGACCGTATAGGGATATGGTCTGATCATACCACATCTCCTGGACAGCAGATTTTTATCAAGTTTTCCATTCATACTTCCTTCAATTGTATGACGTTTGCCAATGCCGCATGCTGAAGAACAGCCCACAGCGTGATGTTCCCACCTCCAAACTTCACTGTTGATATGGCTTTTTTGGAGTGATATGCAGTGCCTTTTGGCTTCCAAATATGATCTGTATAATGGCACCAAAGAGTTCAGTTTTGGTCTTATCTCAACAGTCAATATTTTCCCAGTATTTCACAGGCTTGTCTGAATATTGTTGAACAAACTTTATACGCACTTCAACATGCTTTTTGTTCGGCAGTGGAGTCCAATATGGTAAGTGTCCATACAGGCCATTGAGGTTGAGTGCATTACTTCTTGTTTTCTTTGAAACAGTTGTACCTGCTGATTCCAGGATGTTCTGTAAGTGATACTTCTCACATAACGAGATCGCTAGTGAGATCGCTGCTGAGTCACAGGTTTTGTGACGTAATAGGGGTCTCACCAGAGATCTCGTTATGTGCGACACTAAGCAGCGACCTGGCCCCTGCTGTGAAATCGCTGATCGTTACACACTGTTCTGGTTTATTTTCTTCAAAGCCAATGTCCTGCTGGGCAGGACTCATCGTTGTGTTTGACACCTACCAACAACCTCCTATACAGGTCGCTCATCGTTATACGGGTCGCTGATCGTTACTGTGTCGTTGGTAAGGTCTGACTGTGTGACATCTAACCAGCGACCTCCCTGCAACTTACCAGCGATCCTTACCAGGTCGCAACGTTTGCGGGATCGCTGGTAAGTTGTTAAATGTGATGGGGGCTTAACTCTCCACAGGTGGTTTGTGGCTATTGGACAACTCTTCTAATAATTATTTTCACTCCTGTGTCTGAAATCTTCCTGGGAGCACCTGGTCATGACTGATTTATGGTGAATTATGTTCTTTCCACTTACAGATTATGGCCCCAACAGTGCTCACTGGAGCCTTCAGTAGTTTAGAAATTCTTCTGTAACCAATGCCTTCAGTATGTTTTGCAACAATAAAGTTGTGATGGTCTTGAAAGTGCTCACTTGTTTAGCCATCATGAGATGTTTCTTGTGTGGCACCTTGGCAATGAGAGACCTTTTTATTGGCCATCAGTTGAACCAGCTGATATTTTTCACCAAGTGGCAGGATTGCTTTCTGATTACTGATAGATTTCAGCTGGTGTCATGACTTTCCATGTCTTTTTGCACCTATCTCTTCATGTGTTCATTACATTTTCCCTGTGCAATTTCTTATTATTACAAATAATTTAATTTATGGACATATGTGGTTTAATTTCTTTGTCTATGTGAATTAGATGGTTTGTTACCAACATTTGGTGAGAAATTCATGACAATAGCACCTTTAGAAATATATTTACTTAGAAAATGTGTGACTTGTTCAATACTTACTTTACCCTATGTATGTTACTCGAGTCAGGGACTGGATTACTTTTCTGAAATAATTGATGACACTAAATTTTGATGAATGCCAGGCAAATTTGAGAATTTGGAGTAAAAACGTAAACCTATTCTGGCATAAACAACTTGATTAATCAGACCTGATGTGCAGAAATACCTGACTGGTCAATTGATCAAAATCCTTTCCTGTTGTTGATTTCTGTTGCTTGATCATAATTAACCTCCTGGCTGTATATAGAAGCACTTATGTTTTAATAGCATTATCATCTCACTATTTATTATGTCTCCAACTCAGTCATGACTTTTTATTTATAATGAGCGTGGAGTAGGGTGGGGATTTCTGATGCTGAAACTGTAGTTATCTACTTGCAGGAAACAATGACAGGGCACGCTAAATTTTTAAATGCTGATTTTGTTTGCAAATTTTTGGATTTTTGAGTAATACAGAGGAATTTTGATTCTACCTTATATCTTATCTATATACAAAAAATAGTAATTTTAATGTTACAGCTAACTTTTTGAAAAAGTAGAAACAGATAAAAGACATGTTTACTGCATAACGCCTGCGACACATATCCGTGCCGCTGGCACGTGTTTGTCATTTTTTGCACGTCCCGGCGGCACGGATACATGTACACCAATGCTACCCTATGGTAGTAGGCACACACACGTAAAACCACACGGAACGTGTGTCCGTGTGCGTTTGTATGTGTGTTTTTCTAAGCGCTGACATGTCAGTGTTTTCTCCGGCAGCACGGGTGTCACACGGCCCGCACCCGTATCACACGGATGTAGTGTGGATGCGGTCCCGTGTGACACGCGCCGCAGAAAACACACGTGTCAGTTAAAAAAAACCAAAACATTTACTCACCTTCTCCTGCCCTCCTGTCTCTGCCGCTGCTGCCTCTTGCTGCCGACCGCCGCTCATTATTCTCATTTAATATTCACTTCACTGGCAGCGGGGAGATGGGAGGACTGGAGACCGAAGATCAGCACCACGGACAGCAGCAAGGACCACGTGAGTATGTAAATTACCGGTTCTACGTGTGCTATCGCGGATAGCACACGTAGAACACACGTGGCCCGCACGTACCAGAGACACGTACTTACCTGCACGCAACACGCAGGGGAAATACGTGTCTCTCGGCACGTGCGTGATTTTCACGTGAGTGTGACAGAGGCCTAAATGATCTTTAGAGCAGGTCTGCATCATCTGGAATCCTCCATCTTTATCACACTTCCAGTATCAGTTTATTAATGTATTCATCTAATGATGGTGCTATTTGTCCTTTGTCATCGCCAACAATATGGTCACGAGTTTCCAAGAATAAATTTGTTAGAAACACATAAACGTTTGGCAAAACATGTAGCTTCCCAGCTTCTACCCAAACCTTGGTCTCGCCTGTCAGCGTTTTCAGGTGGCAAGCTGCTGAATTTTTATATAAGGTTTTAATTATTAAAAGGCGTTTTGATTCAATAGTATATCCTGTTTACACAGGATAATGTGGTGCTAAGAAAAATATTCTTTTGTATAAACCTAAATATCATTTTACCCAATGAACAAAAGTTTTTCTCATCCGTGTTCGTCAGCCGGGGTAAACCAAACTGTAATCGAAAGCTGAAAGTTTTTTATATATTCGGCACTCATTACTGTGAATTGGCAGCGCAAAGTCAGTGTTATCTGTATGCACTATTAGCCTGTATTTGAGTTTTATACTGTTCAAGAGGAGGAAGAACATCAGCTAGCTAGTTTCAATGCATTCATTAAATTTAAAATGAAGAATGATCACAAACAATCAGAGAAAAGAAACAAGACCCTAAAAATGCAGATTACACAATTTTTTTGTCTATTGCATTTCTAAGGCTGCTTAATGAGGCATTGTAATAACATAAAATACACTAATTCATACCTAGAGAATTGGACTATAATCCCTTGTAAATGTTAGTTCAAATCGTTTGATTTAACTCACACATGAAGCAGATTGCCTGCCCTTGAAGGAAGGATTCTGTAAAGGCTAGAGCTATATTATGAGCTTGTTATGGTAAATAATGTAAAATAAGGTTTAACTTAAGATTGCTACACATAAACCGCCCAGTTCTTGTACAGACTAGAGGCCCCTGCTGCGCAGTCCCTTGTGAAGACTGAAACAATCCTAACCGGATAACTCAGATGACTATACGGACCAATAGCTCTCTAAGTAGCCATCGAGGGTTCCACATACCTTCTTAAGAAACCAGGGGAAGGTGCAGAGTAAAATTAGGTAAACCAAAAGTAAATAATAAACCAAGAGAAACAGAAAACAACAGGCAGTAGTTCCAAGGAGGATCCACTTTAGAAATATCACCAGTGGGGAATGGAAGTTTGGGGAGGCTTTAAATAGTTACACTCGCCAGGTACAGACCAAATTACATAATCAGAGACACTTGTTGGAAGAAAAGCAGTGAATACCAAACATGTAAAAAACAGAGACAAATAGTTCAGGACCCAGACAGTGACTGAACCTGACTGTGGTGCAGTGGAGAGGGAAACGGACCACAGCACAGGAAGCAGCCAGATCAAATCCGAGGCATTATTCAAAAATAGTTGCACTCAAGTAAAGGGAAGGAGAAACAACAAGAATGTAGATGGTAGATGGTGAATATTGGAATGTAAATACGCATCACTGCCAAGAAAACATGAAAACATTTCTTTGAAAAATATGAGTTACTTAGCAAATAAAGGTGGCCAAATTTACTTGTGACCAGATACCAACATCAAGGTGTAACTCTCATCTGGGTCCTACTGTAACTGCTATGCCACTCTTGTCCAAACTGAACTATTATGTGGGCTAGAATAGAACCTGCAAAAGGAAAATTAAAAACACCTGAAATAACTGGGAGGCGTCTGCAGACAAAGGACATGACTCCATAATACAAACTAGAAAAAATTGCCTGCACTTCCTAATCTCATAGTGTCTAATCTCATAGCAGGTTCTATTCTAGCCCATATAATAGTTCAGTTTGGACAAGAGAGGCATAGCAGTTAGAGTAGGATACAGATGAGAGTTACACCTTGACGTGGTATCTTGGCACAAGTAAATTTGGCCACCTTTATTTGCTAAGTAATTCCTATTTTTCAATGCAATTTTTTCATGTTTTCTTGGCAGTGATGCGTATTCACATTCCAGTATTCAAAATCTACCATCTACATTCTTGTTTTTCTCCTTCCTTTAATTGAGTGCAACTGCTATTTTTGAATATTTTATGTCATGTTTAGTATGCACCAGTTTAGAGTATAAGTTTAGGAAGTGTCGGCAATTTTTTCTAGTTTTTTTTTTTCCAGATTCGAGGCATGACAGATCTTTCACCAATCATTCACTATACCAATAGTAAATATGATTCATTCAACTGTCAGCATGTACTGTAATTCCTTAGACCAGGTAGTAATTCTTCTTTGCATTGTTAATTTTGAAAGTGGTGCTTAAATACATCAATCACCATGCTATGGAATTGCCTACCCTGATATTGTTGCGGTCACCTTTATGCCTCAGAAATGGACCCAGGACTTCACAAGACTTCGACTGAAGGTGTCAAGCATTAACTCTTTACAGAAATTTGTTCTAGATTAGCTGTACTGTTAGATCAAACAAGATGAGCTAGCCTTAAGGTGGTGTTACACACAGCGACGGCGACAACGACGTCGCTGCTACGTCACCAATTTCTGTGACGTAGCAGCGACGTCACATCGCTGCCGCTGTGTGTGACATCCAGCAATGAGCTGGCCCCTGCTGTGAGGTCGCCGCTCGATGCTGAATGTCCTGCTTCATTTTTTGCTCGTTGCTCTCTTGCTGTGAAGCACACATTGCTGTGTGTGACAGCGACAGAGCGACAAACTGAAGCGAGCAGGGAGCCAGCTTCTGGCAGCCTGCGGTAAGCTGTAACCAAGGTAAACATCGGGTATCCAAGGAAAGCCCTTTCCTTGGTTACCTGATATTTACCTTCGTTACCAGCGTCCGCCGTTCTCACGCTGCCTGTGCTGCCAGCTCCCTGCTCCCTGCACGCCAGAGTACACATCGGGTAAATAAGCAAGGGTTTGCTTATTAACCCGATGTGTACTCTGGTGTGCAGGGAGCCAGCGCTAAGCGGTGTGCGCTGGTAACCAATGTAAATATCGGGTAACCAAGCCCTTGGTTACCTGATATTTACCTTAGTTACCAAGCGCAGCACCGCTTCCACCCATTGCTGCTGGCTGGGGGCTGGTCACTGGTCGCTGGTGAGATCTGCCTGTTTGACAGCTCACCAGCGACCATGTAACGATGCAGCAGCGATCCTGATAAGGTCAGGTCGCCCGTCGTGATCGCTGCTGCATCGCTATGTGTGAACCCAGCATTAGCTTTCTATAGCCATCAATAAACCTTGGCCATTCATTACGCTCTCACTTGTTCATCAGGCGCCCTTTCTTGGACAGATTTTGGAAGTTAGTACCAACCGAATAACAGGAACATCCCAGAAGACCTGCTATTTAGGAGAGTCTCCAATCCTGCTCTCTATGCATCACAATTAAAATCTCAGATCCTTTACTTGTCTATTTTTTCTGCTTCCAAAACACCTGCACCAAGAAGGATTAGTCTTTTTTGTTGCCTTATATCTCACACTCTTGTTATAAGTGCAACTGTCAATAGATCAATGCTATTCACTTCAACTGTCAGTATTTAATGTTATGGTTGTCCATCTAAAATGGTCAAGTTGTTGGCCGATACTCTTTGAATATGTAATACTGAAATTACATAACTCTTGATTTGCATCCAGCATTGCAATTTGCCGAGAGTGAAGAAATTAATAAATTTATCTTTGCTATGTTTTCATGTGTTTTCCGGAAACTTTGGTGCTAACAAGAGTCTGGAATGACCTGAAGGACATGTGCCGAGAATAGGATCTGGCAAGCAATTAAAAAAAGCAAAACTATGATATTAACACGAACTAAACCTTTGCATGATATAATATAGATGCTAAAAATGCCTCACTTATTACTAAAATCAGACATTCAAAACTGCATGGAAAAACAGCTCTCGATTCATCACACTGCCCTGCGGGTCATAAACTTAGTGTTTACAGCTTGTGTCAAATTCAGTTGGAAAAAGTTTCAAATCTGTGTTTGTTTTATGCAGTTACTGAAAGTCCGTTAGTAATTATGAAATTGCAGTGAAGTTATTGCTGGTCTGGTACCAAGCGCTCATGAAATGGAACTAGCGAAGCATGGGAGCAAAATTGCCTTGATCTGAAATCTGGAATTTTATGGGAGCAAAGGCACAGGCTTGAGTGTCATAAAAGGTTGTGTTTCTCCGTGTCGCAGTGTCATAAAAAGCTTTATATTACAGCTGTTAAAAAATGGCAAGATATGCTAAGGGAAAATGTGCTATATGTGACAAGGTAAAATGAGTAAAAGTGACACTGAAAAAGTGATAAGTGACAAAAACTAAATGTGATAGAACTGATAAAAGATTGATTGATACAGTGAGGCACCAGTTTGAGTACTGTATAAATCAATATGTCCTGCTGAGTTATCGATCAAGATAATTTTCCTAAAGCCAGAAACAGTCTGCATTAGAAAAGCCACCTTAGGCTTTCTTCAAATTAGTCTCATGCCTTAGGCCCGTTTCACACGTCAGTGAAAAACACTGACGTTTTTCACTGGCGTGTAAAACACGCACATGTCCCTGCGTGTGCCGTGAATCACGGCGCACGTGGGTTGTCTAAGTGCAATCCGGGCTCCGTTCTCCGTGGCCCGTGATTGCACTTAGAAATCAACTCACCTGCGCCCGCTCCCGCTGTCCATGGTGCTGATCGCTCCCGCGATGCAGCATCCGGCCGGCGCTGACCCCCGCAGCAGCTGCTTCCGGGTCGGCTGTGTCGCGCATCATTAATATGCACGACAGTAATCAGCCGGCTTAGAAGCAGCAGGCTGCACGGGCTGCAGAGAGCGCGGCTGAAGCCGGGTGAGTAAAAATGTTTATTATTTTAAATGCACGTTTTTTCTGGCACGTGTTTCACGGACCACACCACTGCGTGGTCCGTGGGACATCAGTGATGCCAGAAAAAAATGGACATAGGGGAATGAACAAAGCAGGTGCACCACCTCAATAATGACCAATAGTTAGGTGCTCACCCATGTAGCGAAGGGGACTGAACAATGTATGAAGAAAAGAGCTACATATAACAGGGAGCACACCTACAATAATGTATATATATAAAAGGCAAATCTTTATTGTGGCAGCAAGAATAAAAACACTTAAAAAATGTAACACACCAAATAACATGGCCTGATACCCCTTGTGACCACCGTCATGTACACAGCATGAACAATAATATTCAATAGTAAAGACGTCATACATATAAAATATGAATCATGCAAAGGTGTAGAAAGGCTGATGAAATATCTCACATAAATGCAAGATGCCAACTGGCTTGTTCACAGTCAGAAAAACCTGCTATAAGAAATATATATAACCATATAGTGGCAGTGCCAAACGGCCATAATAAACAGTCGTATCCTGAGAGAGATATGTTGTATAGGCAACAAACAATACCAATATATGTCAAAGGATCAATAATACCTCCTAGACCACGTAATGGCAAGCAATTATACATACACAGGCAGGAACTGTATGGAATATGGCAGCCAAAAATGGCAAGGAATTATACCATATGCAAATAGGAAAGCCAGAGGTGGTACACAGGGGTCAGACAATACCGTGGGGAACCCACGCGTATCGCCGCACAGCGGCTTCCTCAGGGCAAGTGTGTACATCACAGCCCACAACAAAGAGGGTATATAAGCCTATTCATTTAAAGTACATAACGATCACCTGTGTGGAGGCTGGCAGAGAAACCCGGACATGGCCATGTGGGGGCGCGTATTACAGCGGCTGTAATGCATGAAGATGCGCGCCGCCATCTTGAAAATTCCGCGCATGCGCGGAAAGTCAAAGATCGGTGCGCGTCATCGACAGGGAACTGCGCATGCGCAATCTCCCAAGTAACCGGAGAAGCAGCAGTAATCAAAGGGAATCCTGTGTATGTTCACAAGAGACCACAGCACCCGCAAAAAGTGTGGTAATGAGACCGGAAGTATAAATATATATCGCAGGGACACCCAGACTTCAGTGCAAGAGGTAAAGTCAAGTAAAGAAAATGAAAAAAGATAGATATATAAATAAATAAGAAAAAATGAATACGAATAAGTATAAAGAAAAATAAATAAATAAAGAATAAAAAAGAAGGAAAAGAAAATGTATACATGAAAAATGAATGGAAAAATAAATAATAAAAATAATGAAAAAAATAAATAAATGATAATAAATAAAAAATAAAAAATAATAAATAAAAATAAAAAATAAATAAAAAATGAAAAATAAATAAAAAATGTAAAAAATAATAATAAAGAAAGAAAAATGAAAATAATGATAAGCTGAAAATGAAATATGATTAAATTAGGAGCATTTTACAATATCCAATATACACTAAGAGTCAAAGAAGTTCCACAGGTATTCCGTATAGAGTAAATAGATCATCTTGCACAATAGAAAAACAGATTACATAATCCACACTCGGTGGTCACTATTTGAAATATGAAATGAAGCCCAGAAGGTCCGCAGAAGGCTACAATAAGACAATGAAATTCCCCAGATATTTCATATGTCATGAGATAAACGTCTGACAGGGACAAAAGTCTAAACTTAGTGCCCCACAGTAGATAGTCTTATGTGGGATAGCGACCAAATGCCAGGGAGTCCACAAGAGAAAGAGGGAAGTCCAAGATGTTCCCCGGCTCTTCCATGTAGAGTAGAATAGACGACTTGCCGGAGGAGAGTCAAAATTTCATAATCCACAGAAAAAAATGGACATGTCTCCGTGCGGCAATCACGCACACGCGGGTACGCCACACGGAGACACGTGCAGTGAAAAATCACTGACGTGTGAGCAGACCCATTCATTATAATCGGTCTGCGTATGTCAGTGATTCTGGTACGTTTAAAAAAAAGCACAAACGTACCAGAATCACTGACGTGTGAAAGGGGCCTTATAGGTATAAAAGATCCATTTTGCAATAGATTCAAACTGAAATTAACATATCTGTTGACTTAAAGGGAACCTGTCACCAGAGTTGGTGACTATAAGCTGCAGCCACCACCAGAGAGCTCTTATATACAGCATTCCAGAATACAGTATATAAGAGCCCAGGCCACTGTGTAGGATGAAAAGTGAATTTTATAATACCTAGGGGGCGGTCCGATGGGTGTTGGGTGTCACTGCTCTCCGATCCGGTGCCTCCTCTGTGCAGCGATCGCCATCCTCCTTCTACCCAGCCTAGTATGATGATGCATCCAACGTCTTCAACACAGGCTGGCATTGCGGTCCTGCGCAGGCGCACTTTGATCTGCCTTGCTCTGGACAGATCAAAGTACTGTAATGTGCAGGCGCGATGAAAGTTTAAAGACTGCCTTTGCATGTTCACTACAATACTTTGATCTGACCTCAGCAGGGCAGCTCAAAGTGCGCCTGCACAGGACCGCAATTCCGGCATGTGTGGATGACGTAGGACATGTCATCCATACTTGGCTGGGTAGAAGAGGACGGCGATTGTCGCAGAGAGGCGCCGGACTGGAGAGCAGCAACACCCATTGGACCGAACCGCCCCACTAGGTGAGTGTTAAAAAAGTAATTTTTATGTTCTACAACATGGCCTGGGCTCTTCTATACAGTATTCTGGAATGCTGTGTATCAGAGGTCGCCGGACTGGAGAGCAGCAACACCCATTGGACCGAACCGCCCCACTAGGTGAGTGTTAAAAAAGTAATTTTTATGTTCTACAACATGGCCTGGGCTCTTCTATACAGTATTCTGGAATGCTGTGTATAAGAGGTCACCGGACTGGAGAGCAGCAACACCCATTGGACCAAACCGCCCCACTAGGTGAGTGTTAAAAAAGTAATTTTTATGTTCTACAACATGGCTTGGGCTCTTCTATACAGTATTCTGGAATGCTGTGTATAAGAGGTCACTGGCGGTGGCCGCAGCGTATAAGGGACAAATCTGGTGACAGGTTCTCTTTTAATGGGATTCATCAGGGTTTTGGTATCTTTGTTATCAGTATAACTTTGTAGGTTGCACTATGCTTCCAACCAGATATATCAGAATGGCTAAAATAAATCCTCAACATGGGCTCCAAATGCCTGAGACACAAAACCTTACATCTTGGTTAATCTCCCACCACTCTATTCTCTATTCCTTTACCACCATAAGGGTATGTGTACACGTTCAGTATTTGCAACAGACATGTCTGCTGCAAATACTCACATATTTGCAGGAAAAATGCTCCGCAAAATACTCATATTTTTGTCACATTTTTTGTGTTGTTTATTGAGGGCATTTTTAATGCGTTCTCCCACACCCTATATGTAATGAAAAAAACTGCAAAAATACTAAAATATTTCACATATGGTATGCTGCAGCTAAGGAAAAAAATAACCAACTTGTCCATGAGATTTCAGAAATTGTATTGTGCGGGTACTGTAAAACACTGCATTTCTATCTACAAAAACATGTCGAAAAAACCCCGCTACGTGGGCACATACCCTTATCCCTCTCAACCTGACCAATGCAGATCCATAATTTTGGACCCATAATATACCATTGTGTCGTTTCAATTTTGCTTGTGCGTGTGCAGCATGCTGGATCCTAGGGTCCATTCACACTGCATAGACTTTTGTATGAGACGTGCAATCGGCAATCGCATTTGACCTTCTCAAAACAAGAAAAAAGTTACAACAAAAAACTTTTTCTCCACTGTCTCCTTTATTCTGTTGGACGGCGCTGACATATTTATTGCAATCAGTAGTCCAACAATTCCCATACAGATAGTTCTGGATGATTGTAACAGTAGGCATGAGAAAAATGAAAAGATCGAGAGAAATGAGCTGAACAACTCTGAAATATGTCGTTGGATCATAACTAAGACACTTATTCATGGAGCAGCTTTTCCATGTGTAAAGCTATTTTAGAAGCAGGAGTATGTGGGTGGAAATATGCGGATCTTCCATTTTGTTATTTTGCATCGCTCAATATACACTGAGCTCTCAGGTCATCTATTGATTCAGATTTTGGGATCTCCGTGAGCTTTTTCACAAAAACCAAATCATAGACGTCTAGTTTTCCTTCTATAGCTAATCCGTAGAAGCTAACACCTATTTCTACACACTAATGGCCTCCTTCTCCGCACACTGATGTAATTTCTAACATAAATTAGGAATAGTTCGACATTTCTGTTTTTAGTGTTCGTGGGTTTTTTTCACGCCCTTAAAGATGCAGTGGTGTGAGGACAGTGATGTTCATTGCATTGTCATTAATGCTTGTGAGTAGTGATGAGCGGATTTTTGGAAGTTCGGTTCGAAGGGTTCAGCTGGACTTTTTTAAAGTTCTGTTCTGGACCCGGACATGACAAGAACTTCATTTAAAGCCACTGATTGGGCAGTTCAGGTCTACAGCCAACCATAAACAGATCACTTCTGGGGGGTACACACTACATCCGATCACACGGTCGTTAACAAAAGTGCAAGCCGTTCAAACACTGCAAGCAGCTCACATCGGACTGAGGGAGAGGCGTACACGAGCACAGCAATACTCGAGTGAGTGGTTTGCATACGTAAAACACCCAAACTCCAAACCCGAACTCTGTTTTTGGGAAAAGTCTGTGTATGGTACGAACACCGAACATCGGGTTCCCGCATCTCTACTTGTGAGGTTTTAAACCAGCTTTAAAAGTTAATACCTGAAAACCAGCTTCAGTAACAATTTGGTACAGGATATCGCTGTAATTACATATTATTAGAGAATACTTGCCTGAATATAAAGGGGTTATCTCATAAAAAAAACTGTCCATATGCCTTTTAGGAATCAGTCAGATATATTAACACTTGCAACTGCCTCACTATTTATACAGATATCATGGTGTCAGAAGGTTATAATTGTAGCCATCAAAACCATGACAATAACATTTATGAGATAAATATATGTGATATCCTTGGGTGGATATATAGGAGGTTATGTCAATGGTAAAGAGAACATACCTGTAAACAGTGCCCACAGGAATGTCGCAAAAGCCCCCAGGAGGGGGATTCCCCAATGTACATTTCGCAGAATCTAGGTGATCCGCTTCATCAGGGGGAAGGGTGAGTAGGGTGCACACATCCTACTAATTGTGGCGTAATTTTCATCTGTCCTATGGAGTAGTGTGGCGTATGCACAATTGCTCCCATCAACCCATCTGCGTATGTGCGGAAGTAGGGACGCGTCACCTTGGTTCCTGAGCATGTGCAGCAGACATAGAACCAGATGTCAAGAGGCGCCAGGGCTTTAGGGAATGCTATGTGGATGAGCACCTCCAACAGGCAAATGACAAAGATTTCTGCCGACATGTACAGGAGTATCCTGGACAATATATCAAGTACCCAACTGCATTAAACATATGTGCAATGTAATGGAAACAGTTTCAGGAACTCATCCATCCACATCTTTATCCTCCTCCTCCTTTGTTATGTATTTTGGCTTTTATTGAATGCACTTTGCACTTTGTATATTTGCAACATAATAAAACATTTGTAGTGAGCATTAAATCTTTGTGTTTAATACTAGCAAATACCTCCAATTAAAAATGTAGTTTAGCTTTCCTGATAATCGCCATGTCTCTTAAATCATGTGCAGGGCATTGCAGCTTAAGTATGTATGGTTACATTCACTCATATAGTGACAGTAAAGGGTGCTTTACATGCTGCGACATCGCTAGCCGATGCTAGCGATGTCGAGCGCGATTGCACCCGCCCCCATCGTATGGCCGATATGTGGTGATCGCTGCCGTAGCGAACATTATCGCTACGGCAGCGTCACACGCACATACCTACTGTGTGACGTCGCTGTGACCGCCGAAACGCCTCCTTTCTAAGGGGGCGGTTAGTTCAGCGTTACAGCAGCGTCACTGAACCGCCGCCCAATAGAAAAGGAGTGGAGGAGATGAGCGGCCGGAACATGCCGCCCACCTCCTTCCTTCCTCCTTTTCCGGTGGATGCAGGTAAGGAGATATTTGTCGTTCCAGCGGCATCACACACAGCGATGTGTGATGCCACAGGAACGACAAACAACATCGTACCTGTCGCAGTAATATTGAGGAAATGAGCGACGTGACAACGAGCAACGGTTTTTCACGTTTTTGTGCTCGTTGATCGTCGCTCATTTGTGTTACACGCTGCGATGTCGGTTACGGCGCCGCATGTGCGTCACTAAAGACATGACCCCGACAATATATCGTTACCGATGTCACAGCGTGTAAAGCACCCTTTAGTTGCTTGTGGCCATAACCATGGATACCTAAGCTGCAATGCCTTGCACATGAGGTAAGAGATATGGCTATATCAGGAGAACTATACTACATTTCTAATTGGAGGAATTTGCTAATATTATTATTATGCCTTATACATATTGGGATATGATCTTGGAGATGGGAATAACCCTTTAATGCCTATTTATCAGCAGTCACTACAAAGTAGCTTCTGGACTGCTACAGCTTCCCCCTACAAATCAGCTGTGAGTGCTGGAAGTATAACCTGAGGTCATCAGCTCGTTGCTCTAAGGCCGGTTTCACACATACGGCTTTTCACCGGATTGCCGGATTCGGCGCACGCCAGTACAGTGTATACAGTACAATGGCAGCGCCGCAACTTCTGGGTCACATGCTCCTGTCACATGACAGCATGTGACCAGCGCTTGTCGCACTGCCATTGTACTGTATACACTGTACTGGTGTGCTCCGCATCCGGCAAACCGGTGAAAAGCCGGATGTGTGAAAATAGCCTTAAGGCTGCTTTACACGCTGCGAGATCGCTAGCGTGCGTACCCGCCCCCATCGTTTGTGCGTCACGGGCAAATCGCTGCCCGTGGAGGACAAAATCGCGCGGACCCGTCACACTAACCTGCCTAGCGACGTCGCTGTGACCGGCGAACCGCCTCCTTTCTAAGGGGGCAGTTCGTTTGGCGTCACAGCAACATCACTAAGCGGCCACCCAATCAAAGCAGAGGGGCGGAGATGAGCGGGACGTAACATCCCGCCCACCTCCTTCCTTCCTCATTGCCGGCGGCCGAAGGTAAGGTGAGGTTCCTCGTTCCTGTAGGAACGATGAACAACATCGTACCTGCAGCAGCAATGATAATTGGTAATAGGGGGGCAAGTCACCGATTAACGTTTTTGCAACTATTTATAATCACTCATAGGTGTCACATGCAACGACATCGCTAACGCGGCCGGATGTGCGTCACAAATTCTGTGACCCCAACGACATCGCTAAAACTTATAGCGTGTAAAGCAGCCTTTAAGCTCCATTTTCCAAGGGTTGCCATTGATGAGACATCCCTTTTAAGAGTTCATAGTAGAAAGAATAAAACGGGCTTTACACGCTACGATATATCTAACGAGATGTCGGCGGGGTCACGTCGTAAGTGACGCACATCCGGCATAGTTAGTGATATCGTAGCATGTGACAGCTATGAACGAGCAGAAATACTCACCTTCTCGTTCATCACTGACATGTCGCTCATTTTCTAAAAATCGAACGTCCTGTTGTTCATCGTACCCGGGGCAGCACACATCGCTCCGTATGACACCCCTGGAACGATGAACTGCAGCCTACCTGCGGCCGCCGGAAATGCTTAAGGAAGGAGGTGGACGGGATGTTTTACGTCCCACTCATCTCCGCCCCTCCACATCTATTGCCCGGCCACTGTGTGACAGCGCTGTGACGCCAAACGTCTCTCCCCCTTCAGGAAGTGAAGGTAAGTACGTGTGACGGGGGGTTACAGCATTGTGCGACATGGGCAAGAAATTGCCCGTGCCGCACAAACGATGGTGGCGGGTGCGATCGCAAATGCAATCGCATGATACATTGTAATGTGTAAAGCAGCCTTAAAAGTTAAAGCAAAATTGTAAAAGTTTAAATTAAACAGTATGGTAACTATAATAGTTTGATAACATTTTCTCCATTTAAACAGTTGCGTTTAATACTTTTTCTCCAGCGGGTTAGCTCTAACTTGCTGTCTGACATCTTAAAGGGGTAATTTGGTCAATTATAAAGAACTTTGATCACCAAATATGTATTTAAAAAAGAAAAGAAAAAAAAACATTTCCAAAGAACATAAAGTGGAACTGGCGTGAAAGGAGCTTAACTCAAATCTCTATGTAGATTATATCAGGGCAATGCTGTAAAGAAGAGCAGAGCAGCTAGAGATGTCCATGTGTCTGCTCTGTGGACAATATCTGGCAGCAGAGTGCTGATGGGACCAGCGGAGATTGCCACATCGTATACATGCTTGACATATCTTTTAAATGTATTTGAGTATCAGAATGTTTCTGTTTCAAAGCCAGAAAAGCAATAGCTCAGATAAATAGCAGCATTGTATGGTAGGGTCAAGAATGCGAGGATCGAATGTGACCATATACAGGCTTAGAAATCAGTCTACCAAGGTTATAGCCCAGATACAGAAAAAAAGAGACACGTGTGAGTGGGCAAGGGGGGCCATTATTCTAACTTGACCTATAAACATGCTCAAAAGTATAAAGAATCCCCTGTGTATATATCAGAGTAACCTACAAAAGTATCTGGGACAATCATAGTAAAAAACTTACATTAAATATACATATAAATATGTAATTAAACATCACTAGGATGATTATCAAAAAGATGAGGGGAGGTTAGTTAGAAAACACTAAAACCACAGAAAACAGTGACTGAAAGAACAAAGGCTATATCATGAGGTCACACACCATTGTACCTACTGTATATATAGAGGGTGCTAAAGGCACAGATGTTAATGTTTAGTATCAAAGTAGTACTATACCCAATAAGGGAGCCTATAATATGAATGAAAAGTCATATACTATAATACAACTTGTATCTATCATAATATGTTATATACAGTTAGGTCCAGAAATATTTGGACAGTGACACAAGTTTTGTTATTTTAGCTGTTTACAAAAACATGTTCAGAAATACAATTATATATATAATATGGGCTGAAAGTGCACACTCCCAGCTGCAATATGAGAGTTTTCACATCCAAATCGGAGAAAGGGTTTAGGAATCATAGCTCTGTAATGCATAGCCTCCTCTTTTTCAAGGGACCAAAAGTAATTGGACAAGGGACTCTAAGGGCTGCAATTAACTCTGAAGGCGTCTCCCTCGTTAACCTGTAATCAATGAAGTAGTTAAAAGGTCTGGGGTTGATTACAGGTCTGTGGTTTTGCATTTGGAAGCTGTTGCTGTGACCAGACAACATGCGGTCTAAGGAACTCTCAATTGAGGTGAAGCAGAACATCCTGAGGCTGAAAAAAAAGAAAAATCCATCAGAGAGATAGCAGACATGCTTAGAGTAGCAAAATCAACAGTCGGGTACATTCTGAGAAAAAAGGAATTGACTGGTGAGCTTGGGAACTCAAAAAGGCCTGGGCGTCCACGGATGACAACAGTGGTGGATGATCGCCGCATACTTTCTTTGGTGAAGAAGAACCCGTTCACAACATCAACTGAAGTCCAGAACACTCTCAGTGAAGTAGGTGCATCTGTCTCTAAGTCAACAGTAAAGAGAAGACTCCATGAAAGTAAATACAAAGGGTACACATCTAGATGCAAACCATTCATCAATTCCAAAAATAGACAGGCCAGAGTTAAATTTGCTGAAAAACACCTCATGAAGCCAGCTCAGTTCTGGAAAAGTATTCTATGGACAGATGAGACAAAGATCAACCTGTACCAGAATGATGGGAAGAAAAAAGTTTGGAGAAGAAAGGGAACGGCACATGATCCAAGGCACACCACATCCTCTGTAAAACATGGTGGAGGCAACGTGATGGCATGGGCATGCATGGCTTTCAATGGCACTGGGTCACTTGTGTTTATTGATGACATAACAGCAGACAAGAGTAGCCGGATGAATTCTGAAGTGTACCGGGATATACTTTTAGCCCAGATTCAGCCAAATGCCGCAAAGTTGATTGGACGGCGCTTCATAGTACAGATGGACAATGACCCCAAGCATACAGCCAAAGCTACCTAGGAGTTCATGAGTGCAAAAAAGTGGAACATTCTGCAATGGCCAAGTCAATCACCAGATCTTAACCCAATTGAGCATGCATTTCACTTGCTCAAATCCAGACTTAAGACGGAAAGACCCACAAACAAGCAAGATCTGAAGGCTGCGGCTGTAAAGGCCTGGCAAAGCATTAAGAAGGAGGAAACCCAACGTTTGGTGATGTCCATGGGTTCCAGACTTAAGGCAGTGATTGCCTCCAAAGGATTCGCAACAAAATATTGAAAATAAAAATATTTTGTTTGGGTTTGGTTTATTTGTCCAATTACTTTTGACCTCCTAAAATGTGGAGTGTTTGTAAAGAAATGTGTACAATTCATACAATTTCTATCAGATATTTTTGTTCAAACCTTCAAATTAAACGTTACAATCTGCACTTGAATTCTGTTGTAGAGGTTTCATTTCAAATCCAATGTGGTGGCATGCAGAGCCCAACTCGCGAAAATTGTGTCACTGTCCAAATATTTCTGGACCTAACTGTATAATGATATATATTGCTAAATGCCCACATAAAAATACATGTCATAGCAACCACACATGATATAAGTGTAAACAATTATATGATAGGCATAAGAGAGGATACTATCTTTTGCTGTGTATAAGGTCACCAAAGCATATTGTATATAAAAAAATAATGATAGCTGTACAACCTGAAGCTATAAGTCCTGGGTGTGTAGATAGTAGCCTCCAGGAGCCACCTAGGGGGGCCCATTATTCTGTATGGAGGACTTGGTGGGGCCCATTATTCTGTATGGAGGTCTATGTGGGGCACATTATTCTGTATAGAGGGCTATGTGGGGCCTATTATTCTGTATAGAGGACTTTGTGGGGCCCATTATTTTGTATGGAGGACTATGTGGGGACCATTATTCTGTATGGAGGGCTATGTGGGGCACATTATTCTGTATGGAGGACTATGTAGGGCACATAATTCTGTATGGAGAGCTATGAGGGGCCTATTCTGTATGGAAGACTATGTGGGACACATTACTCTGTATGGAGGGCTATGTGGGAACCATTATTATGTATGGATGACTCTATTGGGCACATTATTCTGTATGGAGGGCTATGTGGGACCCATTATTCTGTGTGGAAGGCTAGGTGGGGCCCATTATTATGTATGAAGTGCTGTGTGGAGACCATTATTTTGTATGGATGACTATGCGGGGCCCATTATACTGCATGGATTATTATTATTATTTAATATTATTGTAGCACCATTAATTCCATGGCGCTTTACAAGTAAAAAAGGGTATACAAAAAAACTAGTACAACAATCATTAACAGTACAAAATAGACTGGTACAGGAGGAGAGAGGACCCTGCCCACGAGGGCTCACAGTCTACAGGGAATGGGTGAGGGTACAATAGGTGAGGACAGAGATGGTTGCACAGTGGTGTACTGGACTAAGGCGGGCTTTGCACGTTGCGACATTGCAAGCCGATGCTGCGATGTCGTACGCGATAGCCCCCGTCGCAGCAGCGATATCTTATGATTCCTGGCGTAGCGAACATTATCGCTACGCCAGCTTCACATGCACTCACCTGTCCTGCGACGTCACTCTGGCCGGCGTCCCGCCTCCTTCCTAAGGGGGCGGGTCGTACAACGTCAGAGCGATGTCACACTGCAGGCGGCCAATCAAAGCGGAGGGGCGGAGATGAGCAGGATGTAAACATCCCGCCTACCTTCTTCCTTCCGTATAGCCGCCGGCAGCAGGTAAGGAGATGTTCCTCGCTCCTGCGGCTTCATACACAGCGATGTGTGCTGCTGCAGGAACGAGGAACAACAACGTACCTGTCGCTGCAGCGGCATTATGGAAATGTCGGAGAATACACCGATGATACGATAACAACGCTTTTGCGCTTGTTAATCGTATCATCTAGGATTTACACACTACGACATCGCAAGTGACGCTGGATGTGCGTCACTTTCGATTTTACCCCACCAACATCGCACGTGCGATGTTGCAACGTGCAAAGCCGCCCTAAGGGTTATTGTAGGTTGTAGGCTTGTCAGAAGAGGTGGGTCTTCAGGTTCCTTTTGAAGCTTTTCACGGTAGGAGAGAGTCTGATATGCTGGGGTAGAGCATTCCAGAGTATGGGGGAGGCACGGAAGAAATCTTGTATGCGATTGTGGGAAGGTGAGATAAGAGAGGAGTAGAGAAGGAGATCTTGTGAGGATCTGAGGTTGCATGCAGGTAGGTAACGGGAGACTAGGTCACAGATGTAAGGTGAAGACAGGTTGTTGATGGCTTTGTAGGTCATGGGTAATGTTTTGAACTGGAGTTTTTTGGCAATGGGAAGCCAGTGAAGGGATTGGCAGAGTGGTGAGGCTGGGGAATAGTAAGGGGAGAGGTGGATTAAGCGGGCTGCAGAGTTCAAAATAGATTGGAGGGGTGCAGGAGTGTTCATGGATGGCTATGTGGGGCCCATTATTCTGTATGGATGATTATGTGGGGTACATTATTCTGTATGGATGATTTTGTGGGGCCCATTAGTCTGTATGGAGTGCTATGTGGGTTCCCATTATTCTTTATGGATTTCTATGTGGGGCCGTTATTCTGTATGGATGGCTATGTGGTGTCCATTATTCTGCATGGAGTACTATGTGGGGCCTATTATTCGGTATGGAGGAATATGTTGGGCCCATTATTCTGTTTGGAGAACTATGTGGAGCACATTATTCTGTACAGAGGACTATTTGGGGCCCGCTACTAGGTTAACCTGCATCTTTGTCCAAATTTTTAACTTTGGCTCTCCATGTATTTGAGTTTGACAATCCTGGTGTAAGGGAAGGTAGTGAGGGATGAGGGAAGAGTCCTGCTGTCATATAAATGTCCCATGTTTGTCAACATATTTAATACTTTCCATCAAATAACCTGCATTTTGCATTTCGTTTGTGCAAATCTGTGAAGCGCACTGTGAGGAACACATTTGTCACAACATTAGTGACGGGTACTACAACGAACAGAGCATCAAATGCCAAAATGTCCAACCAATAGTAAAGTATGCAGCACTTCAAAATCAATAAGGGAACTCAACAATCAATCAATATGCTGATTGACACTTTGGAATTGACAGAGACATAATTAAAAGGACAAAGTTTTATTTAGTAATACTATTAAAAAGGATTACATACAATAAAATAGCAGACAGTGCTTCAACAGATGGAATATATCTCAACAGAAAGGGACACAGGCAAGAACCAGATTACCTTAGTATGCAGCCCCTAAAATTACGGTATTGCAGCCATAACTAGTAATATGGAACAGGGTGGAGCATGTAACAAATTTATATATGATATACAGCTCTGGCAAAAATGTAGAGACCACTGCAAAATTTTCAGTTTTTCTGATGTTTCTCTTTATTAGAGTTGAGCGCGGTTTGCGGTTCGAGGTTCTCCAGTTCGTGGCTCGAGTGATTTTGGGGGCTGTTCTAGATCGAACTAGAACTCGAGCTTTTTTGCAAACGGTTCTAGCAGCAAAAAGCAGGGCTTTTTACAGCTACAGTGTGCAGGAGCCATCGCTGGCAGCCTGCCAGAAGCTGGTAACCAAGATAAACATCGGGTATCCAACCAAAGCGCTTTGGTTAGTAACCCGATGTTTATCCTAGTTACGTGCAGGAAGCCCACACTTCCCCGCTCAGCTCGCTCCGCCCCCTCCTGCCCGCGGCATGTACACACGTACACACACACACACACACTCTGCACACACACTCTGCACACATGGCCCGCTCGGCTTACCTGTGGTGATGAAGTCCCGCCATCCCGACCTCAGCGCTGTCACTGTCCTCCATGGCCGCCGCTTGTCACATCACCTTCTCTCGCTTCCGACCCGAGACTGACTAGCGGTGACGTCACGGGCCTCTCGCGATACTTGGCTGTGAAGGCGGCGGTCATTGAACTCAGTGACAGGTGCTGTCAGCAGTGCAGGAGATCAGCGCAGGTAATGTACCTCGCTGACAGCAGCACTTGTCATGCCCTGCAGTGACCTGGGCTGACCCATTGATGCTAGCTCAGGTCACTGCACTGCTCTCCCAGCCAATGGGGAACATTCTGCTCTTCATTGACTGGGACAGTGTGGATCGTCATGGCAACCCCTTGGATTACACCAGACCTGGATTTGTTTTTCTTTCTAATAAATTGGTTAAAGAGGGAATGTTTTGGGGAGTGTTTTTTCAAATAAAAATGTGTTTGTCATCTATTTTTATTTATTACTGACTGGGTTGGTGATGTCGGGTATCTGATAGACGCCTGACCTCACCCCAGGGCTTGATGCCAGGTGACATTACACATCTGGTATTAACCCCATATATTACACCGTTTGCCACCGCACCAGGGCGCGGGATGAGCTGGGGCGAAGCACCAGGATTGGCGCATCTAATGGATGCGCCACTTCTGGGGCGGCTGCGGCCTGCTATTTTTAGGCTGGGGAGAGTCCAATAACCATGGACCTCCCTAGTCTGAGAATATCAGACCCCAGCTGTCTGTTTTACCTTGGCTGGTGATCCAATTTTGGAGGGACCCCTATGTGTTTTTTTTTTTAAATTATTTAATTTAAAATAACAGCGTGGGGTGCCCTCAGTTTTGGATTACCAGCCAAGGTGAGGTTGCCAGCTGTGGTCTGCAGGCTGCAGCCGTCTGCTTTACCCTAGCTGGCTACCAAACTAGGGGGAACCCTACGTCATTTTTTTGGCTAAATACAAAGCTAAGCACCCCTTAGTGCCACATGAAAGGCACCAAAGGGTGCAAAATTACAAAATGCAGGAGAGTGGGACATTATGTGTCTTTCTGCCATTATAATGACAGAAAAGACTGATATGAAGTGCACAAGCACAAGAAAATCACCAGAGCGCTCTACGCTGTGAAAAGCAGTAGAAAATGACACTGGAGTGAACATGTGACCGCCTCATGTAGGATGAAGCTATGGATCCTGGGTAAATTTATGCATTTACCCTCCTTCAGTTTTTTTGCAGTACACAAAAAAAACGGAAGGCACACGGATGACAAACAGATGACATACGGACCGTCTACGGAACGGAAACGGATGCCACACGGATGCACCCGTGAAAAAAAACGGACTGTTTTTTGCAGACCGCAAAAATGGATCGGTCGTGTTAATGTAGCCTTATTCTGATCTGCCGTTTATAAACAGCAGGCAGAAATAAGTGAATAGCGCCCCCCAGCGTCAGAAAATCTCCGGGGTTTCAGGGGGTAGCTGAGACCCTGGAGATCATGATTCAGGACGGTTTTTCCGGTCCCCGCTCACGTGATCACAGGTATACACCATACACCGATGATCACGTTACAGTAAATGACAGCGCCGGTAAAAAATTATTTATCTCCCATCTGGCATGAACAAACACTTCTTCTCCATTTCTTCTCCACTTCTTCTCCACTTTTTCTCCACCTTTTCTCCACCTTTTCTCCACCTTTTCTCCACCTTTTCTCCACTTTTTCTCCACTCTTTCTCCACCTTTTCTCCACTTTTTCTCCACTTTTTCTCCACTTTTTCTCCACTTTTTCTCCACTTTTTCTCCACTTTTTCTCCACTTCTTCTCCACCTTTTCTCCACTTTTTCTCCATTTTTTCTCCATTTTTTTTCTCCACTTTTTCTCCACTTTTTCTCCACTTTTTCCTCCACTTTTTCTCCACTTTTTCTCCACTTTTTCTCCACTTTTTCTCCATTTTTTCTCCACTTTTTCTCCACTTTTTCTCCATTTTTTTCTCCACTTTTTCTCCACTTTTTCTCCATTTTTTTCTCCACTTTTTCTCAACTTTTTCTCCACTTTTTCTCCGTTCTTTTTCTATGGTCGGTCTACCCATTAGCTCTGCCATGCATAGTGTAGCTCTACACCTACTGCACATGTTACTTTATGATTGACATCTCTTTCGTACCAGAGCTGTCTAAGCCTACTCTGACCCCATATTTGTCATTACTATATTGTCCTTGTACTGTATTATGACATTTGTATCATGTGTTTCATTTCTTGCTGTGTTGCAATTTTTTTTGCTGCATCCCAATTGTACCTCTACATTGTTCGAGTTTATGTTATTGTTCTCTCACTCTTATGTGATACTGATTAATGTCATTTTTCATGATTACATGCAGATAAGTCCAATCTGACGAAGGCTCAGGCCGAAACATCATTTGTAACTTGTTTTGGACAAAAACATATATGCTTATGAAAAAAAATTTTTTCTTAATACGGACCAATAAAGAGTGATTTTGCATTACTATCCGTTGTGACTTACTGACTTAGTCTGGGAGATTTAGAGTGCCGAGGTTACTCACTAATTTTATCTATTATTACCTCTGAGCACCTATATACCAGTGAGCAGAGCTTCCTCTACAGTAGTTCTCCTGATTAGGCATGCCCTTACCTCATGAGCAGGGCATTGCAGCTTTGGTAGCAACCATTACGACATGGACTCTGCTGCTGTGGACCCGGGGAGAGTGAGTGCAGATTCATTGCACCCACACTCCTCACATGAAGGGTCCGCACTCCTAGAAAATGGGGGATACGTTCCCTGAGTGTCTCCCCCCCATATTCTAGACGGTCCAGAGTCGTCGTGGGACCCCTTTATTTTTTTTCTTACAATAAATTGGTGAAAGAGGAAATGTTTTGGGGACTGTTTTTTCAAATCAATTTCTTTTGTTGATTTTTTTTTTTTTGTTAGTACTGACAGTTTATGATGTTGGGTATCTAATAGACGCCATGACATCACAAACTGCTGGGCTTGATCTCAGGTGACTTTACAGCTAGTATCAACCCGATTTATTACCCCGTTTGCCACTGCACCAGGGCACGGGATGAGCTGGGGTGAAGCGCCATGATTGGCGCATCTAGTGGATGCGCCACGTCTGGGGTGCCTGCGGCCTGCTATTTTTAGGCTGTGAAGGCCCAATAACTATGGACCTTCCCACCCTGAGAATACCAGACCACAGCTGTCCGCTTTACCTTGGCTGGTGATCCAATTTGGGGGGGACCCTACTTTTATTGTGTAATTATTAATATTTATAAAATAATTATTAAAAAGAGCCTGAGGGGACCTCCACATTGGATCCCCAACCACGGTAAAGCTGCCAGCTGTGGTTTTCAGGCTTCAGCCGTCTGCTTTACCCTAGCTGGCTATCAAAAATGGGGGGACCCAACGTCATTTTTTTTTTAACTATTTTTTAAATAGAAAAAATTAATTGGCTTCCCTGTATTTTGATTGCCAACCAAGGTAACGGCAGGCAGATGGGGGTGGCAACCCATAGCTGTCTGCTTTATCTGCGCTAAGAATCAAAAATACCGTGGAGCGCTACGTCATTTTTTTTAAAGATTTATTTTTACAGCACTGTGATGTCCAGCAATCAAAATACAGGGAAGCCCATTTTGTTTTTAGTTATTTAAATAAATAATTAAAAAAAATATATATGGGCTCCCGCTGCATTTTTTGTATTGCTAGCTAAGGGTAATCCAAGCAGCTACTGGCTGCTAACCCCCACTGCTTGGTGTTACCTTCACTGGCAATGGAAAATCCAGGGAAGCATTTTTTATTTTTTTTGCCAAAAAACTACAAAAAAAGGACGTGAGCTTCGCCATATTTTTGTATGCTAGCCAGGTATAGCAGGCAGGTGCTGGAAGAGTTGGATACAGCGCCAGAAGATGGCGCTTCTATGAAAATGCCATTTTCTGAGGCGGCTGCAGACTGCAATTCGCAGCAGTGGGGCCCAGAAAGCTCAGGCCAACCTGTGCTGCGGATTCCAATCCCCAGCTGCCTAGTTGTACCTGGCTGGACACAAAAATGGGGCGAAGCCTACGTCATTTGTTTTCTAATTATTTCATGAAATTCATGAAATAATAAAAAAAGGGCTTCCCTTTATTTTTGGTTCCCAGCCGGGTACAAATAGGCAACTGGGGGTTGGGGGCAGCCGTACCTGCCTGCTGTACCTGGCTAGCATACAAAAATATGGCGAAGCCCACATAATTTTTTCAGGGGGCAAAAAACTTCTGCATACAGTCCTGGATGGAGTATGCTGAGCCTTGTAGTTCTGCAGCTGCTGTCCGTCTGTATGGAGAAGAGCAGACAGCAGCTGCAGAACTACAAGCAGCTGGGGATTGGAATCCGCAGCACAGGTTAGCCCGAGGTTTCTGGGCGCCTCTGCTGCGAATTTCAGTCCGCAGCCGTCCCAGAAAATGGCGCTCTCATAGAAGCGCCATCATTTGGCGCTGTATCCAACTCTTCCAACAGCCCTGGAGCCGGGTGGCTTGTTGGGTAATCATGAGTTAATACTGGTTTTGTTTTACTAGCCAGTATTAAGCCAGAGATTCTTAATGTCAGGCACGTTCGACCCGGCCATTAAGAATCTCCAATAAATAATAGGGTTAAAAAAAAGACACCACACAGAGAAAAAATACTTTAATAGAAATAAATACACAGACACATTAGAGACTCCATCTTTATTACCCCCTGTCACCCCTCCACGATCCTGCTCTTCTGTCTTTCTCGTTCAACAAATGCAGCTCTGCTACATCACTGCTGCATGGGGGAAGACGCTGCTTCCCGTGGAGCATTCACTCCGTGAAAGCTGCACGAGAAGCAGCGTGCAGCCTTCACTCCGTGAGTGATCAGTGTTGCTAGCGGTAACAGCGCTAACGCTGACAGACGCGTTACCATAGCAACGGTGCTCCCGGAGCCGCGATTAGTGGTGACGTCACCGCTAACTGCGTTGCTATGGCAACGGTGATCTCCGTTAATGACCGGCTGTGTCAGCCGGTCCCTAACGGAATGGGGAGTCGACCGTGTGCTAGAGCATGTCGCCGGTACACGGCGATACACAAATGTGCACCGTGTACTGGAGAGATGCACTCGCAGGTCCTACATGACGCAACATAGTCATGTGACCAGTCTGTAGCCAATGAGATAATAGCCACGTGACTGGTTACATGGCTATTTTGACGTCACGATAGGTCCTGCATCTCTGCTGGCAGTGCCGTCACCGGGAGGATTCAGCGATCATCGGATGGAATAGCGGCAGGAGACAGAGTGCAGGAGGGATCGCGGGGACCGGTAAGTGTTATGGCAATGTTTATTAACTGTATGTGTACATTTATAATGCATTTTTATGTGTTTGTGATTGCCTCTCATTATAGCCTATTGGTTCGAGTTCGGTTCGTCGAACGTTCGACGAACCGAACTCGAACGGGAGCTCCGTTCGGCGAACCGACCTCGAGCCGAACCGCGACCGGTTCGCTCATCTCTACTCTTTATAGGTATATTTTTCAGTAAAATGTAAATTGTTCTTTTATTCTATAAACTACGGACAATGTCTCCGAATTTGCAAGCAATACATTTTTTATTTATTTTCTAAAAATGAGAAATGATCAAAATAACAAAAAAAATGCATTGCTTTCAGAAAATAAATACAAAATGTATTGCTTGGAAATTTGGAGACGTTGTTAGTAGTTTATAGAATAAAAGAACAATTTACATTTTACTCAAAAATATACCTATAAAGAGAAAAATCAGAAAAACTGACAATTTTGCAGTGGTCTCTTAATTTTTGCCAGAGCTGTATATCCCCAAATCACAACTACCAAACATTATTTCTATACTGAGGAAATAGGGTGAATGTTAAAAGTTGTAGTGGTTGATAGAAAAGATAAAGATGTAAATGTAGCTCATAACCTTTGTTCACGTGAGCTCAACTGGGCTGCCCGCATCCCTTCACCCCGACACATGTTTCACACTAGCTTCGTCAGGGGGCGTGTGAAGAGAGCATCCCATAAATATACATGACTCACTAAATTTATTTTTAAATCTTTTTATCCATTTAACCTTTTCACTTCATTGATTTTTACTTGGTTTAGCTGCTTAATACTTATATGAATTAACTATATTCAGTGTCTCTTGTAAGTTACGTTATCAAGATCAGGAGATAGGACTGCAGATGCAGACTACACAGTCTGGTTTTGTTACTTTTGTGTACTCAAAGATTTGCGTACGAGCTGTATATACAAATGTGCAACAGGCGAATCCATCCTACAGGTTCATTCCCACCGAACAATATGCACAACACAGTGTTAAATAACTGCCAACTGGCAACGTTCTTGCCAGTCAGAGGCCCTTTAAAGCCTGATTTCACAGGCCACCCTGGCATCAGATGTGCACTGAACAATCAGTAATCATATAATAGACCTGAGTGGAGTTGTTTTACTCCGAAATGCGTGGACAAGAAATTATTATCCAGGATCTGCACTTCTTGAAGGTCTTATCCATGACAGAGCAGGTTAACCCCTTCCATCCAGCCTTTCAAATCTATCAGTTTGGAAAATGCTGATTGATAGATTTGATGCATCCATTTCATATTATTATTTCGTAACATTTCTTTGCTGGTTTACTACTTTCTTTACAAACAGGCTTGTCAGAATAAATCTGGCACATCTTGCAAATAGAAAAAGTTGTGGACTTTTTCCTAGACTTCTTTACTCATAGTAAGGAGCCATTTTGCCAAAAATGATATAATAATAATTGGGGTGCAATGCAGATAATAAACCTACCCTGGCGTGCTAGTTCTGCCTGAGATGTCCCTTTAAGGGCCATGGAATAAAAGATGATTAAAAATCTGATCTGATGATCTTGTTGCTATTGTATAACCATGTCAGGATAAACTTTAGGGAGGAAGTCTAAACAAAGCAGCCGAGCTCCCAGTCCTCATCGGAGAAAGGCATTTATTGTAATTTGTCATTAGCACAACATGGAAAACTCCGATAGAGGCCTGCAATGTTTGAAAGACATATAATTAATCGCTCAAAGACTTTGGTAGAATTTCCCATGAAGCTCATTTTCCATGTGAGAGGCAAGAGAATATTTTTATCTCCTTGAGTTTCTAATGCGTTTACAGAGGCTTAAATTACATAGAAACTGATGTATTGGCCCGTAATAGATTGGAAAAAGCGTACATGTATATGTTGATTTGATTTAATATTACTCAGAGAGGTAGTTAGCAAAAAAGGGTCATCCATCCATCAAGTATCATGGTCCCTAGTCAGAAAAAGCAATAATCAATAATAGACTTAAGTGGCGAAATACTATACCTTTCAAAATCAATATTAGTGTATAAAGGGAATGTATTATCCAAAAATTACCCAATGTCTAAATGAGCTATTTAGGTTAAATATATATTTTTTAATTTTCACAATGGTTTTGTTTTTCAAATTTATCATTGTTAAATAAAAAAAATGATACAATTTTCACACTTGACATAATAGTAGATGCACTTTCTGTTCTTTTCAGAGATGCATAAGCATAAGGGGCAAGACTGGCTCTGACCCATATGATTAGTATAGAATCATTTTTGGAGTTTTCTGCGATTTTGGCAAAGGTGATTGTGAAAGAGGAAGGGTGAGGGGGTGAATCCATCTAGTAAAGAAGAATGTAAGCACCCACCAGAATGTAAACTACATCTTTATTTGGTAGAAAATTTAAAGACAACAAAAGGTCGGGAAGGTACAAATAGAATGAATGCGGCAATAGCCACTTTGCATTCAGTTATGCTGCAACAGACCAAAAAATACTAGCATAATTGCTTTGTTTAAAAGGAAAGAGTAATTTGCATAATGTCAATGTATTAATGATAATATACAACAAAGTAGACAATTGTATATGCACAGGGCCGTACGTAGAAATCATGACTAGAGATGAGCGGACTTGTTGAAGGTCGGCTTTGACTCGTTCAGCCAGAAGTTCTGTTCTGGACCCGGACTTGACCTGAACTCCATTAGAAGTCACTGATTGAGCAGTTTGGCTCTCATACAGCCAGCCATAAATAGATCACTTTCAAGGGAGGGCGGGGTTGTTTCATTTTTTGTGGATATTACATGCAATAATACAGATTTTTTTTTTTTCCCCCAGAGCGAGCCATTCAAACACTGCAAGCGGCTCGCACTGAGCCGAGCACAGCGATGTTCACTCGAGTGGTTAGCATACGTAAAGAACCTGAACTTCAAACTCAAACACTGATTTTTTTGAAAAGTCAGTTTACTGTTCTGGTTCACTCATCCCTAATCATGGGGCCCCATAGCAAAAGTTTTAATTTGGCCCCCTCTCCCCAAAAAATAAATTTATATTTGGCTAGGTTACATAAGAGTATATCTCACAAATGCCCCACAAACACTGTATGATACCCTCACAGTGAATTCCTCTACCCACACAGTATGATAACTCCACTACAACCCCCCCCCCCAACTACCTCTGAAAATATGGTGACCCAATTGTGACCCTCACACAGCCCTCGCTACAGTATAAGGAGCCTCCAAAAATTTTAGTGGTCCCCACACAGTAGTATGGACCCCACACAAACCTTTAAATTATATAATTGCTTGCATACAGTATAATGGTCCTCAAATAGCCCTCCAAATAGTATAATGGCCTCCACATAGCCCTCCAAATATTACAATGTCCGCAACATAGACTTCTATATATTTATTTTACTCACTATTATAGCGCTATTAATGCCACAGCGACTTACAGACATGATCATCACTGTCCCCATTGGGGCTCACAATCTAAATTCCCTATCAGTATGTCTTTGGAGTTTGGAAGGAATAGTGAGAATTTCAACCCCGGACTCCAGCGCTGCAAGACTGCAGTGCTAACCACTGAGCCACCTTGCTGCCCAGTACAATGGGTCCCATATTGCCCTCCATATAGTATAATGCACGCCCCATAGTCCTCCATATAATATAATGGAGCCCACATTGTCTTGTTTTATATAGTATAATGCGCCCTATAGTCCTCCATATAGTATAATGAGCCCCACATTGTTTTCCATATAGTGTAATGCACCACGTATAGTCCTCCATACAGTATAATGGGCCTCACATAGTCCTCCATATGGTAAAATGCCCCCTCCATAGCCCTCCATATAGTATAATGCATCCTATAATCCTCCGTATATTATAACCCCATAGTCCTTCATATATTATAATGAACTCTCTATGGCCTCCATATAGTATAACGCACCCTACATAGTCCTTTATATGCACTTTTCATAGTCCTCCATATAATATAATACTTCTCAGTAGTCCTCGAAATAGTATAATGTAAACCCAATATACCTCTAGTAGAACATAGTCATCCATATAGTATTATGGCCACCAGTGTACTCACTAATTTAAAAAAAAAAAAAAAATACTCTCCTATCCTCTTTCCCCGTTGCTCCAGTTTGCGTGTCCAGAGGTTTGCAGCTGTGCACATCTCGGCACAGTGGGCGTGCCGTAGTAACGTCATGGTGCTTGCAGCGCTGAGAAATCAGATCTCAGACACAGTTGGAGAATGGAGGAGGGAGCGATCCCATCATTGCTTTCAACTGTATCAGCATCAATGATGCCAAAATCATTAAAAGGATGATGCCATGCAGAGGAAGCCCAATGCCGCTACTGGCACAGTGCCCCCCTAACTCACAGATCTAATAGTATAAAAGGTGGTCTGCCGCTTTTGTCAGTACGGCACTGGATATGTAGCACAATATAGAAGAAAGAGAAACCATCAGCAGCAATATAAGTGCAGTAACAGTAAAGGATGTTAAAAATTACACTAAAATCATTTTTATCATTGAATCCAATCGACAACATGGCTTTAGCTTTAATTATCCACTGGGCTTCCTTTTAGTGGAAGGAGGGTGGTCAGGTCTGCTATCACTTTTTGTGAATGGTGGCTCGTTCTTATGTTTCAGAATATATGTAGCAGTGTTGCATTTCATTATAATTATGTTACAGCACAGGAATTATGAGTCCTTTATAGGGCCTGGTAACCAGAGTAAATTTATCTTTCATTTAAAGTAATGATTTCCTTAGTACACATAACATTGTCAATTATAAATGATTTAGGGAAGAAATGTAGAATTGGTGGAGGAAGGTTAAACTAGATGGACCTAGGTCTTTTTTCAGACTATGTAACTCTGTAACACATCTCAAGCTCCTAATGAAGCTGTCTATAAAAAGCCATCAGTCTTTTGGTAGAAATTCCTTTCTTCCCATTCGAAGTACAATTCCTGGAATATCATTGTAGTATACAAGCTATACTTCTTGGATGAACATGTGAGAAGCCTCTCTTCTCTTGTCCAATAGGCTTTCATTTTAATTTCCATTTTTTTATATGATTTTATTCATTGAGTCTTGATGCTTAAAGTTCAGATGCTTGCTTGGACAGATTTAAGTCTCGAATCAGGTGCTTGAGTTCTTTTTGGCTTAATGGTTGATGCCTTGAAGATCTTCTCTCAAATTTATTTCCACTGCTACCACCTGCCATATACTCCAATCCCTGCCTCTCTTCAGAGTGATAGGTTCAGTTCAAGGAAAGAATTAAACGTCACTCTACTGTTGAAGAAAATCCAAGACCCAATTGAAATTGTGATCTTTATTCGTCTACGAGTTTCAGAGCTTATTCTCCTTCTTCGGGACTAAAACTCACATGGAAATCACATACATTTGGGATTTTTGCAGCCGCAACAGAAAAAATGTATTAACAGGAGCTTAAAACATACCCCAAAATAATATCAATTACAACATCGCCTCAGGGCACAACAACAAGCTCTCAAACAGCTTCATGTCCCAAAAATTGAAAACATTACAGCTCTTGGAAAGTCGTGACACACACGATTTTATTTTTCCAAATTTCAGCTTTCTTTCTTCATAGCTGAAATAAAACAAAAACTATACATGTTTGGTATCTTCATAATTGTTCTTACCAGGAAAATCATACTGCCAGGTCAGTTTTATGATGAATGCTGTAAATACATTTTTTAAAAAAATTGCAGAATTTCTCTTTTTTTTTTCTACTTCACAACACTTATAATTTTTTTCCCGCTTACCATTACAACATATAATGAAATGGATGATGTCGTCATTAAAAAGTACAATTAGTCCCACAAAAAACAAGCCCTCACACGGCTTTTTCAATGAAAAAAATAAATATAAATGGAATAAGGGGAGTAAAACATGAACGTACAAAAACAACAAATCAGTCCTTAAGGGGGTTAAAGGAACAATGCTTAAAAGGGAACAATAACAGATTCCTGGTGTGTGAGATTGATAGCCTAATGACATCTGGCAGTGTGACTTACTATAATTCAGAATATAATGTATCTAATAAATTGTTATTAGACCTCACTTAGATGTAGCAATTCAACGTGTCTAATTCTTGTGTGTGATTAATACATAAGTAACACATCCAAATTCTGTTACTTAATGTTTGAGATTAAATCCAAATAGAAATAGTGTTCTGCCAAAAGCCAGTTCATGATTCCTTGAGAGTGTATTATATTACTTTTAAAACAGAGAGAAAAGAGAGAAGGCAAATAAACTATTCATTTTTATTATTAGAGACCAGTACTGCCGTTAGGGATATCAAAGTTTCGGAACTTGGAATGCACGAACCATGCATCAAAGCAAACTAAACATCGCCTAAATGGACTGAACAGGACTCAACTTACCGTATTCTCTGACGTATAAGACGACTGGGCATATACGACGACCCCCAGCTTTTCCATTTAAAATGTAGAGTTTAGGATATATCGTATATACTCTAGTGTAAGCCGACCTGAGTGATATTCCCATTGTTTAATAATGTCCTCTGCTGTAATGTCCCCATTGTTTAGTAATGTCCCCTGCTGTAAGATCCTCTGCAGTATTGTCCCCATTGTTTAGTAATGTCCTCTTAAGCTGGGTTTACACACTGCAACATCTCAAACGACATCGCTGTAACGTCACCGGTTTTGTGACGCAATAGCGATGTCGTTTGCGATGTTGCAGTGTGTGAAACACATCAGCGACCTGGCCCCTGCTGTGAAGTTGCTGATCGCTACAAATCATTCAGGACCATTCCTAGGTCCTTTGTTTCCCGCTGTGCAGCATGCATCGCTACAAAGTTTCAGTGTGTGAAAGACTTTGCAGCGACTTTGTTAGCAACTTCCCTTTCAAAAAGCTGCTTATCAACGTCCCCAACAACCAGCTAGGTCGCTCTGCAGGTCCGGATCGCTGTTGCGTTGTTGGCCAGGTTTGCCTGTTTGACAGCTCACCAGCGACTCACCAGAGACTTAGGGAGGTCGCTGTTACGTCACAAAACCGGTGACGTTACAGCGATGTCCTTCGCGATGTTGCAGTGTGTAAACCCAGCTTTACTGGTTCCATTCTGTCCCTATCATGCCGTTGTTTACACACAATAAAAGATATTCTCACCTATCCTCCGTTTCTGCGGTGCCTCCAGCTGCTTCTTGCAGTCCGCAGGCATACAGACCCCTCCGTGGTTGCATCCGCTGCATGGAGCGGCCGCTGCAGGATGTCGTCATGGCTTTGCTGCAGTTGAATGCTTTACAGCATCACAAAGCATTCAACTGCAGTAAAGCCATGACGACATCCTGCAGCGGCCACTCCATGCACTGGATGCTATCATGGAGGGGTCTGTATGCCTGCGGACTGCAAGAAACAGCTGGAGGCACCGCGGGATTGGAGGACAGGTGAGAATATCTTTTATTGTGTGTAAACGATGGCACCGTGCACCACCGTATAAGACGACACCCGGCGTATGAGACGACTCACGACTTTTGAGAACATTTTCAGTGGCTAAAAAGTCGTCTTATACGCCGGAAAATACTGCACTCAAAATCAGCAAATTGAGATGGACTCAATATGGATATTTCCAGTCAAACAAGCATTGGGTCTACTTTCATGGCAATTATAACCGAAGAAGAAACAATGTTGCTTTTATTCTCTAGTGAAGATTGGCCTGCACTGTTTTGAAGTACAATGGAGTCAGGGATGGAATCATCTCAATATGACTACAATGAATGACAATTCATGTCACAATTATACAACTCAACTCACCAAGAACAGATGTCGTGGAGGAGGAAGTTGAACTATGCTATGATCAAGTTCAAGAAGCAATTAACAAGACGCTAAAACAAGACTTACTCATCATGGGAGAAGGATATAATGGTCGGAAAAATAAACGGAAGAAAGAGAAGAGGAAGACCAGCAACCCATTGAAATAATACGATCAAGTTAACGGTGTAGAAGACCCTCGTAGACTTATCTAGGCTGCAAAAGATTGATCTTCTTACTGAGCAATTATCCATCAAGACGCCATGGCTCGAGATCGAGCTAAAGGCCGTCAAATAATAAATAATAGATGTGGCAGCGGAACATACCTAATGCTTCTGTTTGGTTAAAATATAATAAAGTACACATCTAAATTCTGTAACTTAAAAAAACAGATTAAATCCAAATTGAAATAATGTTCCACCAATAGCCAATTCATGATTCTTTGGGAGTGTATTATATTACTTTTAAAACAGAGAAAAGAGAGAAGGCAAACAAACTATTCCTTTCTATTATTAGAGCTTGTACTACCTTTATAAATATAATTAATTTATCTGATAAACTGTGCTTAGCAACAAAAGATTTAATAATAATATTAAAAGCACTGCCATTTATCTAGTAGCCACAGCAGGAAATTGAATTTCTGCATCATAAATGTAAAACAAAAGTCCTGAATTACAGTAACATTTTTTTGTACATCATTAACCAAAGAAGATCCTAAATCTTGACACAAATGAAAATTATTTTTCATTCACACAAGCCTGCATGTAATACTGCATTTCCTTAAAGAGGTTTTCTGGTTTTGTAAAGCCCCTGTTTCCTGACAATAGTTTTTACAGTGTTAATAGAAAACACACTCTACTTAACTCGCCCTCAGAAAAGAAGGGGAGCAAGGCACAATTTGTTTTTGGTTGTTTTTTTAAACAAACTACAGCGGAGGGAAAGGGTTTTTCCAAAACCATAAAACTCCTATAAATGTCCGCTTTCATTTGATTAAATTTAGACTTGTATGGTGAATTCAATGTACAAAAGATCGTAAATTACTTTGGGTAAAGATACATTTTTTGTCCAGAAAATCACTCAAACGTACCAGCCACAAAGACCTGGAGCTGACATTGCTGAAACAACAGTGAAGGAGGTGAGTATAAAGTTTTCTATTTTACTCAGGGGACTAGAGCATTTAAGAAGTTGTCCATGTAGTAAGCAAACCCTTTAAATATCTCCGTGATTCCCAAACATCGTCTGTCAATCCAAACTCAAAGTACAAACTAAGCCTTGTAAAGAATATAGCCCCTGTAAAAATCATGCCTTTAGTGTTCTAATATCTTCCTCCAATAAGCAGAAATAAAGTTTAGTCAAAGAAGTTGATTAGTGTGCTTGGTGTACCCTTGGTGTGGCCAAGAAGCTTAGTGCACCATTCCACTCCCTGGCTTTGCATGCCTTCACCTCCCTCACTGCTGATTGACAGGACTGGCTTGCCTGCAGAGAGCACTGTCTGTAAAGAAAGCTCATACAAGCCAGCTCTGTCAATAAACAGTGAGGAAGGCGGAGGCATGCACCACACCAGCAGGCGCAACAGTGCACTGAGTGAGCTGTTTAGGCATACCAAAAGTGCACCAAGGACCCTAATAACATATTTGGTTAAGCTTCAGTTTCTGCAGAATGAGTGGCCAATGATTGACTGCAATGTTTGCTTTTTGTCGAATCACAAGAAAGTGTTCTGCTATAATTTAGTGGCATAAATTATAAAGAATATATTGGATAACAATAGGTCAAACACAGCTTTTAGCTCCACACACTCCAGTCACTACATTTTTGCACAACAAGGGGTCCCCAATGTTGATAAATATATGGACAAAAGACTTTGGGAACACCTTTATTGTTTAGGAACCACAGCAAACAGCCACCAATTGGTTCACCATGAAAAGCTAAGTGCACAAAAATGACCAGCACTCTCCTGATTCAATAACTGCAGACTTCCAAACCTGCTCAGGCACTACCATCAGCACAAAAACTGTTTTACGGCATGGATTTCCATGGCCAAGCAGCTGCATACAAAGACTCACATCACCAAACACAACGCCAAGTGCTGGATGGAGTGGTATAAAGCAGGATGCCACTGGACTCTGGATAAGAGAAAATGTGTTCTGTGGAGTGATGAATTATAGTTCTCGACTAGGCTACTTTCACACATCCGGCTCTAGCAGTGCGGCACAATCCGGCGCTCTGCTGAAAAAACGAAACCGTTTTTTTTTTGCCGCCGGTTTCGTTTTTTCCAGCGTTGACTTGCGTTGGCACCACATTGTGCCGCATGGAATTGCGTTCCGTCCATTTTTTGCCGCATGCGGCAGATTTTGTCGATGCGGCGGCCGGATAGAACGTTCCCTGGCACGTTTTTTGCTCCGGCAAAAAAACCACATTGCACCGCATCCGGCCGCTGCGGCGCATTTTTCAATGCATGCCTATGGACCCCGGATGCGGCGCGATGCGGCAAAAACCGCATCCGGCTGCCGCATGCGGTTTCTTCCACTGCGCATGCTCAGTGGCGTGCCGCAACCGGAAAAAAACAGACGGGCCGCATGTAAAAACTTATGCAAAGGATGCAGTGTTTTCGCCGCATCCGTTGCATAGGTTTCACAGCCGGATTAAGCCGCAGTGCTCAAACCGGATGTGTGAAAGTAGCCTTAAGGCTACTTTACACGCTGCGATATCGGTACCGATATCGCTAGCGTGGGTACCCGCCCCCATCTGTTGTGTGACACGGGCAAATCGCTGCCCATAGCGCACAACATCGCCCAGAGCAGTCACACACACTTACCTGCCTAGCGACGTCGCTGTGACCGGCGAACCGCCTCCTTTCTAAGGGGGCGATCCGTGCGGCGTCACAGCGACGTCACAGCAGCGTCACTGAACCGCTGCCCAATAGCAGCGGAGGGGCGGAGATGAGTGGGACGTAACACCCCGCCCACCTCCTTTCTTCCGCATTGTGGCCGGGAGGCAAGTAGGGGAGTGTTACGGTTGCTGTGGCTCTGGAGACTATGTCCGGATTTCTTGCTACTGCACATGTGCAAGCGCTGGAGACTAAGTCCTATCTTGCAGCCATTGCACATGTGCGGGTGACATCATCGCTGACACGAGGTCACATGTCTCTGACACCTTCTAAGCTGATTGGCCACTGGTCATGTGCTTGTGACACGTGGTCACATGTCTCTGACACCTTCTATGCCGATTGGTCGCTGGTCATGTGCTTGTGACGCCTTGCTCGGTGATAGGCCAGCGTGACGTCATTGCTGTCATTCTGGCAGCGGATTGGCTCTGGTGTCCTCCATCTTGGATGAGGCACAGAGTCTATATAAGACCCTGACGCACGCCGCCCGGAGCTCAGTCCTCTTGGTTCATGCATGAGGGTAGACGCCCTGTGCATGTCCCTCTAGGCATCTCTCTGTCTATGTTAGGTGAGCGCAACCGGCAGGGTAGCGTTTTTATACCTTACAGCTTCGGCTGCAGTCCGTATCCTTACCTCTTAGTGGAGCGGACATAGGCAGGTGCCTGAGGCACATGGTCCGGCTGGGCCTTGTAATTCTACTCGTAGGTGGACGTTGCCGCTAGGGTAACGTTCCTTATACTGCGTCTGGCAGTTGTTCGTATCCTCGCACACTAGGGGAGCGAACAGAGGTAGGAGCTTTGTGCGGCTTATGCTGCTGTCCGTCTCTTTTGCACCACTAGAAGAGCGGACCTAGGCAGGTGCCATATCTAGTGGTTCGTGTCCTCGCACACTAGTGGAGCGAACGCAGGTAGGAGCTTTGTGTGGCTTACGCTGCTGTCCGTCTCTTTTGCACCACTAGAAGAGCGGACCTAGGCAGGTGCCATATCTAGTGGTTCGTGTCCTCGCACACTAGTGGAGCGAACGCAGGTAGGAGCTTTGTGCGGCTTACGTCTCCTGGCACCACTAGAGGAACGGACCTAGGTAGGTGCCATTTCACACTCACTGCTTTTGTCTCTGTGATCTTTAACAGAGACCATTCCACACACCCTCCATGTAAGGGAGGAATTGCTTTATTTTCTAATTATATTCCTCTGTGAGTTTAACAGAGGTATTGCACTCTGCACTTGTGCTATTATTTTTTACAGTGGCACACTTATATACCCCTTATCCTCTGCCATAGTCTGCAGCAGAGTCTTTGCACGGTGGACCCTGACTGTTTGACATTCCTTTAGGTTTTATTATCAGACAGCCCCCCGTAACAGGGAGCTTCCTCGTTCCTGCGGCGTCACACGTACCGATGTGTGCTGCATTAGCGATGTCGTAGTGTGTAAAGCCCCCTTTAGACATGTCGCTAGCGAGTGACAAGTTGGTAGCTGCGGTATGTGCCGTTCCAGAGTAATTGGCAGCAAGCAGAATGCTGTTGATAATAATAATAAAAAAATCTTTTATTTCTATAGCTCCAACATATTCCGCAGCGCTTCACAATTCATAAACAAACAAGTAATAGTTATAGAAAATGCAATAAATAGAAAAAAAAAGAAAACCCTGCTCGTGAGAGCTTACAATCTACAATGAGGTGAGGGGGGACAGGGTACAAGTGTTCATAAGTCTATTATTTTTTACTTTTGAATTTGTTTTTTTTTCCTCTCTATATCTATTGTTAGGATTTATGTGAATATTTCATGTAGTTCTAGTTCAAATTTGTGCAGAAATATGGAAAATTCTTGAAGGTTCACAAACTGCCAGGCATCACCATAGGCTGTACTTGAGTGGGGTTTTTTTGTTTTTGCTCTGCTAAAGAGCTAATTTGTATATCTATTTCTTTTTAACGCTATTAACTAGACCCTAAAGGGTTTGTACCAAGTTTGAACGTTATCTTCTGTCACCACAGAAAAAGCGATAACTTGCAAAACGCTTAAATTAATGACAAGGGTGTATTGATTAATATATTAAAGTAATGGAGTTAATGCCTGTAGATTGCCATAATGTACTAACACACAGTTATGTGAATCATGGATTAGATCTAAACTGATGAACCCCCAGCATGGTAACAGTAGTCTATGTTATAACGCCTTTCACTACAAGATCAATGAAAAAGTATTTAGTTCATCTGGGGTTGTTTTTTTTTTTGCCTCGTCAATTACATTCCAGTTAGACTGGATTCCTTTGCTACATGATCACAGGACACAGATAGTTATAAGATTAAGCTGAACAACTTTGTGTTACGTGTTTCCCAAATGATTGGATATTATTATTTTGGCACTAGTGCTTTTCTTATACTGATTTATATTGGGGAAATGATAATCCCATCATACATCTGATTACAACCTGTTCTTACATTCCCTAATACCTCAGTGTGTTATTAGGTTGCATCCCAAGCGTAAGGTCACTAGTTCGAATTGATGAGCAGCCATGAAGTTTTCCCAAGAAAAGAGAAACAGCATCATCCAGTTCATCAATAGAGGTCTCTCAGCCAAGAAAATTGCCAAACTGCAACATGTGAGTGCCATGACAGTTGGAAGAATACGAAATTAAGTCCTTCCATAGATTCAAAAGCCAAGAGGTGGATGTTCAGGCAAAATATTGAAATCAACAAATTTGCTCATCACAAGGTCTGTCAGTTCTGGTGCAACAAACGCGGCAGTGGAGGTGGCTCCTAGGCTTTGTATTAGTGAGATCACAGACATCCATGCAAGCATCACGCAGTTACACAAGTCTGGTATTGTGGTCTGAAAAAAGTTGATGAAGCCTTCGATTTCAATAGTTGTCAGTAGAAGATTGGAAACAGGTTAATTGGAGCGATGACATGAAAGTCAATAGACTAGGCTTTGATGGGTGCAAATGGGTCTGGAAGAAACAAAGTAAAAGGAACTATCGGATCGAAAACCTGAAGGAACTGTCAAGTTTGGTCGAGGAAACCTGATCATATGGGGTTGTATGAAAAGGACGACATAGTGTTCTCCATCGAGATTGTCAAAGAAATGGTTCAATGACAATAAAGTAGAGGTGCTGGATTGGCCCCAACAGTCCCCAGACCTCAACCCAATCGAACACTTGTGGGTAGAGTTGAAGAAAAATCTGTATACATGCCCAAGTGAGTCGACCATTGGATACATAAAGAAGAGGCCCAGCATCAGATTTTGGTAGACACAAGCATAAATATGATCAAGAGCATGACCAGAAGGATTCAGGCAGTGTTGAAAGCCAAAGGTGGATTTACAAAATACTAACAAAATAATAAAAATTTAAATTTAGATTTTTAGAAGCAAAACAGTAACAATACAGTGACAAGACAAGAATCTGCATAATTAATCATATTCTAAATAGTTGCAACTCAAATATATGTATTAGATAGCCAAGATGATTGTCTATAAAATGAAAGTAAAACCAAGCTGTCTATAGACAATTGTTAGCGCTTGACCCCCAAACAATTGAATCTGCAGCTAGGTTTATAGGCAAAGTGTCCCTCCTAATTTGCCTGGAAACAGGTAAAAAGTTTGGATGAGATTTTTTATATAGCATAAAAAAAAACCAAAAACCAGCGCTGATATGAGGTTTCTTATTTGATTTTTATTACACTTTTATTAAATTGCTATCCTTGTTTTAGACATAATTTTTTCAACAAAATACATACAATAATACAACCATTTATAAATTGTTAATTTGTTACATAAAATTAAAATTGAATATTGGTGCAGGACACAAAATATCAGATATCTGGTCGCAATGCCCCGGCCGGCGGCAGATGCGACTATTTACCGGTATTATACACCAAATGATGTTTCAAGGCATATGTTATATTATTCAATGCCAATAAATGCTAACGCTGCAGCACAGTTTTCCAACCACCTGGAGAGTTTTTTCTTTGTGCCAGTCCAGAAGTAAGAATGTTTTGGATAAGAGTTTAAAACATGAGCAGCATTAGCATGATTCCAATACCCTTATGTGGGTTTGAATATACTGCGTTCCAGGATTGTAGCGGTAATGCGATAGAGCGCTGGCTCATCAAAATGTTCCGATAAGGATTTACCTGCGATCAGTCTCAGGCATCAAACTTCCATGAAGTGGGTGACTGCACGATACTTTCGCCTCCTGTAGATTTAGAGTCGTTTTCGTGCAGGAATCCCTTATTTGCGCTCTTGGACCAAGCGGAGCAGAGCCGACAGAGCACTAGTTAGTGCTGGCTTCCAAGGCACAATATCTTGGCAATGTTCGCAGCTTCTCTTGCTCCTTCAGTGGCAGCCCGGGCGTTCGCCTCATACAAGGCTGAATAATTCCACAAGGGGGAGAAGCCGCCAAGTATCACTTCACCTTACAAGGTGAGCTGAGCGTTACCGGTCCCCTTCCTTCCTTTATAAATGGTTGTATTATTGTATGTATTTTGTTGAAAAAATTATGTCTAAAACAAGGATGGCAATTTAATAAAAGTGTAATAAAAATCAAATAAGAAACCTCATATCAGCGCTGGTTTTTGGGGATTTTTTATGCTATATAAAAAATCTCATCCAAATTTTATAAAATGAAAGTAGTCTCACGTTCGTAGCTTCTGAATGAAGCATTATTGAATGCGAACGTGTGGGGGACACCATCTTACCTTTATTGCCGTTTTTCTGTATAGGTAAATACTGTGCCATTTGTTTGACCATTATGTGACCTTTTTTTATAGAAGTATATATTTGTGACCAATTATTACTGACACACTTGTGTCTTTAGCAATTGTTGTGTCATGATGTGGTTTTCATACATATGTGATATGATATGACTATCTGTGTAATAAATCACTGACACACTTGTGTCTCTACTATTTTTAATCGGTCAATTCTGGTCCGGCTTTATTTTTCTATTTTTACCGCTATTCGGCCTGGTGTCTCCAATATTTTCCATCTCCCATATGTTGCGGTTTCTATTTGTTCAGACAACTTGTTGTTAATTATCTTATTTTCAATAAAGAAGTAAATAATTTTATGCAAATTGCATAATGTTTGGTGTTTCTTCACGTTTGAAACTGTAGTAGATGGTGAGATATGGAGCCTGAAAGTGAAAAGTTCAAAACATTGCTACCCTTTTGCTCGTCAGTGTATGTAAAGATTTCCACTTTAAGTAGTTGTCCACTACTTGATCATCCCCTTCTTAATTGCTACATTAGCCTGTGTAAAATTATCACAAAACACGAGATATGAACAAATAATTGTTATACTGCTATTATTAGCACTATGCAACACTTTTACAAAACGTGGTTGTGTAATACTTGGACAACCCCTTGTGAATTGCTATATTTCTGTGTTCAGGGGCTTTTGTGACATTGTGTCACTTGAACCCTACATCCTGTCCAAATCATTATGTGCGTCCCAGGAGACTTAGTGCCACCATTGCTAGAACGATGCCTGTACTGGAGGTGAGTATAAGCTGTTTTTATTTTACCCAGGGAAATATAGCAATTAAGAAGAAGTTATTTGCTTGGTGAACTACCCCTTTAATGAAAAAAAAAGTATTGCATTATGCTAATAATTGCAGTGTAGCATTCTGCAAAACAATTTAAGCCTCTTGATATCTTGTGTTTTGCCCTGAGCCGTGCAAGATAAATGAGCATCATAGTTTAGGAAACCCTTCAAGCAGTGGAAAAACATTGTTGCACATTCCAGATTCTTAATGTTTTGGAACGATTCAGAATAATCCGTGTGAAGCTTAGAGTATCTGTATAGTGAAATGATGGATCCTAGAAATATAGGAAGATGACCTGTAGCATTGATTTTACAGACCAAAAAATAGTGTATCCTGTTACTACCCATTCAACTGCCCAAGACTATGGCCATCTGACCGATTTCTCTCTATTAACAATGTTTTACGTATCTTTAATGACAACACAGATATGCTAATATGGGTTTATGACACTTTTTTCAAATAAAATGACTGATTCTTATGTTGTCTTATGCCCTGATTTAAAAAAAAAACATTTCTATTTCTAACTATCGTGTATGGATTTTACACAAAACACGTGTGAAATTATGTACAAGCAAGATGAACAAGAAAAATCTTTATTGTAGCAACTTTATTTCACATTAATTCTTGCACCTTTCCCTTTCTCTTCATACCCTACCTTTTCTCTTATAGAAGGCCTGCAAACCTTCCCTGTGAAGCATCCAGCAATAGTCCCCCATCATGTTCACAATCCATCTCCTTGATATCCTGATTAAATATTTCTCCTTAAGCGGGCTTTACACGCTGCGACATCGCTAATGCGGAGTCGTTGGGGTCACGGAATTGGTGACGCACATTCGGCCGCATTAGCGATGTTGCTGCGTGTGACACTGATAAGCGATTTTGCATCGTTGCAAAAACGTGCAAAATCGCTAATCGGCGACATGGGGGTCCATTCTTAAAAATCGTTACTGCAGCAGTAACGAAGTTGTTCCTCGTTCCTGCGGCAGCACACATTGCTCCGTGTGACACCGCAAGAACGAGGAAGCTCTCCTTACCTGCCTCCCGGCCGCTATGAGGAAGGAAGGAGGTGGGCGGGATGTTACGTCCCGCTCATCTCCGCCCCTCCGCTGCTATTGGGCGGCGGTTCAGTGACGTCGCTGTGACGCCGCACGGACCGCCCCCTTAGAAAGGAGGCGGTTCGCCGGTCACAGCGACGTCGCCGGACAGGTAAGTATGTGTGACGGCTCTGGGCGATGTTGTGCGCCACGGGCAGCGATATGCCCGTGTCGCGCAACAGATGGGGGCGGGTACGCACACTAGCGATATCGGGACCGATATCGCAGTGTGTAAAGTAGCCTTAAGTCATTTAATTTGAGGTGTGAAGAAACCTATGGCTTGTTGGACCTATGTTGTCAGTGTTTGTGAAAAAAATCACCTCTTACTTTTAAAAGTTTTACCCTTTCAGACCTGTGTAATTTCAAGTTTTGGTGAAAACTCAGATTTGCTACATTATATTACCATCTATTGGTAGAACAGAAAAGGTGCTAATAAAAAACCTAAACTTTAAAAGCTGATATTTAAAGTATATGTCCACATAAACTTATTTTTTGTCTCAATTGGTCCACAGTTCTGATTGATTCAGTTGATTTAATAGTATTTACCCAGGTTTAGGTACCAGAAAATAGGAACAAAACATATTTCATACTAATTTAATTTTCTCTGTTGGGGGTGTTACTTTTACTAATCTTGGTGCCTACTATTTAAGTGCTCTAGTATAGTAGAAGGTTTAATAATTTATTATATCTTGGTCATAGAGGTAAATTTGCTCTGTATCCTCTGTATGTTTCCTGACCTCACACTACTTGTTCTCTACTTAAGAATCAAGGAGTCATTGAGAACTAGTGGCCAGGTCGGTACTTTGTAGCAGCTAGACGGGATCCTTGCGAACTGGAAATGACTCTTTTGATTAGCCAGCGTAGAGAACTCTTCCTCTTTTGATTAGCTGACCTGGAGCAACAGAACCATTGCAGCGTGACACACATGATGTCCTGCCAGGCTAGCTAATCAAAAGAAGAGCCGCAGATGCAGGCAGTTAGGTCCCGTTCAGTAGTCACGGAATATTGATGTGGCTGCTGGACTAGCGTCAAGCCAAGTTAATTACTCATCTCTACTGATGGTCTGGCTTTAGGATAGACCATCAATATCTGATCAGTTTTGGTCCTACTCTTGAAAGCCACCACCAGTCATTTGGAAGTAGGGGACTGAGCGTTAATATCAGACACAGACATGACTAAAACAATAGCCACTATCCTTTCATGAGTTGTTCCTCGATTTGGTAGAAGATCAGACTCTATTCAATCTAATATTAATGGCCTAACCTCAGAATAGACCATATCTTTTGAAATCCCTAACCCTGTTGCATATGTCTGTTCCTTTTATCATGTATATTAGAGGAAAAATTATTGATAAAGTAACTGTGATTTGGTTTTTGTAGAAAGCGGTACTTGCTTACTAAAGTTTGTCTTAACATTTCTGAAGGCAAAAGTGGAAGGATCAAGCCTGCTTACAGGGAACCTGTCAGGTGCAATATGCACCCAGAACCAAGAGTAGTTCCGGGTTCATATTTCCAATCCCTGCTTCAGACTATTCCATCATCTAGTAGCATAGATAAAGAGATCTTTAGAAAAAGTATTTCTAAAGATCATTTATGATATGCTAATGAGCGCAGGGACCAATCGCAAGGGAGTTATTTTCCCTGAATAGTACGCCCTCTTAGCATGTTAGCACGCCCACATCTTTTCAATGCCCAGCACTTCTGGTCATGCGCACTATGAAGCCAGGTGTACGTGTCCCAGATTCAGAGAGGTCTAGTGCGCATGATCAGAAGTGCTGGGACTTCTGATCATGCACACTGACCCTAAACCCCGCATCTGAAGCAGTGACAATGGACAATGGGAATTGAATAGCATAGCATGTTAGCACGCTACTGTGTGTGTGATAACATGCTAAGAGGGCGGATTAGTCAGGGAACTAATGCCCTTGCGACCAGTCTCTGCGCTCATTAGCATATCATAAAGGATCTTTAGAAATACTTTTTCTAAAGATCTCTTTATCTATACTAGATGCGGAGACAGTTAGACTGGGATTAGAAATATGCACCCATAACTACTTGTGGTTCTGGGTGCATATTGCCCCTGACAGGTTCACTTTAATAATTAGGAATACAGTACACCCCCTGCTCTTTGAAACTGGCATAAAGTTGCAGGGTGGCAGTTTTATAAATCTTTCTCAACAAACCTAAATACACTGATGGTTTACCAAAATAAATACATTTTATTGAGTAAAAGGAAATTTTATACTGTACGGCTGACGGACTGCAGCTATGAATAAATATATGAGCCACCAGTGGCTAAAATAGTATCGACCTGAGACACAAAGTAACTGGCAGGTGGGTGTGAAGACAGCAAAGAGCCGAGGACATCCCCTGGGACACATTACACTTCTGATCATGTGTGCAGAAACACTACACATACAGCTGTCCTCCATATAAATGTCATGTCTAACCAACACTATATAGTTTTGGATCACAGTACAAATTTCTGGATAACTCCCAACACTGACTTAGCTCTTGGCACAAAACTTTTTACTGATTAAAATAATATTGAGTTCTATATTTGGTCTATAAAAACGTTTATTCTGAAATTCGGTATAATTACTGCTTTCAGTTTCCATTCAAATCATGAGCGAGATGTGATTTATTAAAGAAGGCAATTGTCAGGGTTAATTTAACATAGTGTTAATTGCACACTATAATATGTGTTTTTATACTTTGAATAGTGGTTAATGTTACTTTTTGAACTTTTGACATTATGTAGTAAGACATGGTATCAATGGAAGTAAAGTTAAAGGGGTATTCCGGTATAAATCGACAAGTCTGCAATTATTCAATGTCACTGCAGACTTATGAATCCTCCCAGCTCACACAGTGTGCGTTATGAACATTCGCCAGTGTTGTAGCCGGGGACAGTAGTCACACGGCTGCGAGTATGCGATATGTAGACTCCTGGTGACATTCCGGCTAGAGGGGCACTGCCTTGCTCAATGCAAATGTATTGAGTGAGGCCACCACCCTCTAGTCTGACTCTGGTCAGGTGTATGCATATTGCATACTCGTGACTGCCGTCCCCGGCTACGATACTGGCGAATCTTCATAATTCACAATGTGTGCGATGTGAAGATTTATAAGTTAAGTCTGCGGTCACATAGAGTAACTGCACTTATCAATTTGGACTGGACAACCCCATTAAAAGCAATGTTTAATCAGAAAATCACCTATTGTTTCACATTTTTTACATTTATTAGTGGGGTGTTTTTTTTCATAGCACCAACTATATTTGAAGGGAATATGTCACTTGGATGAACCCTCATAAGCCATCTGTATGGACATGTAGGTCATAAAAAGCTGAATAACATGATTTCTTGACTTGTGCGATGCAATGCCTTATTCCAGGAAAATCCACATTTTACTTAGTCTATAAATAAAGATCTCTGGTCCAGACAGAAATCTCCATGAGAATTTGCCATCAAAGCTCATCTTAAATGAAAGGAGGCATTACCAGTGTGAGACATGTAGATCAGAAGATCTGACTGTCGGTCATTACATGTCTCAAGCTGGTAACGCCGCCTTTCATTTAAGATGAGGTTTGACGGCAAATTCTTATGGAGATCTATGTACGGCTCATAGATCTTAATAGCTTATTTACATATTATGAAAAATGTGGATTTTTCTGGGATAAGTTATCAGATCACAGATATTATAATTATTCTTAGAATTCATGTTTTGAATAGTTCTCTTTTAATTACTCATCTCATGATTACAGGCACAATTAAAGGGATGGTTCACTACTTAGCTTTACTGGCCACATCAATATAACGTTCAGAATCAAGGCTTCTCTCAAATATCTTGTATTGGCAATAGTGTCTCTAAGTGGTGCTATTTCGGTCCGCTTATCCCCATCATGTGACTACCGGGCTCTGTGACCTCTGAAATTCGGTGATGTCAAGTCAACTTCCAGTTGACCCGACATCACTAAGGCCGACCCCAGTCTACATGAGTTTCCCCGCTCATCACAGCCCAGCATCGCTCCTGCTTGCGGTGAAGGAGGGAGGGCGCGAGATGCTGCACTGCAGCGAGCGGTGAAACTCCACCCAGTAGTCATTCACAGAGACTAGGGCTTGGCTCAGTGATGTCACGTCAACTGGAAGTTGACTTGACATCACCGGATTTCAGAGGTCATGGAGCCTGGGAGTCACGTGATGGTGATGAGTGGACCGCAATATCGCTGCTCAGAAGCACTATTGCCAACACAAGGTATCTAAGAGAAGCCTTGTTTCTGAACGTTATATCGATGTGGCCAGTAATGCTAACTAGTGAACCACCCCTTTAACTCTGTACACATCATGAAGCATGCCTAGAAAATTTCCCATAGAAATTAATGAATATTTCTACTTCCAGCCTATTACCGTATTTTTTGCTTTATAAGATGCACCTGATTATAAGACGCACCCCCAAATTTGGTGAAGGAAAAGAGATTTTTTTTTTTAATGTTAAATGGGGTCCATCTTATAATGCCAGTGTCCGTCTAACAAATCATATAGGGTATATGTCCCTCATAGCCCCCCATCCTAAAATTAGCCCCCCTTAATCTGGATATGGATACTCGTCCCCCTGTGCTGCCCATGGCCCCTATAGATGGCACACCTCCCCTGTGTTTGATATGGCCCCCATACTGCTGCCCATGGCCACTATAGATGGCACATCTCACCTGTGTTTGATATGGCCCCCATACTGCTTCCCATGGCCACTATAGATGGCACACCTCCCCTGTGTTAGATATGCCCCCCATACTGCTGCCCATAATAAAATAAAACACTCTTTCTTTACCTTCTCAGCGCTGTAATCCCTGTGTCTCCCTCCGTGGGGTTGAGCTCCTCCTCCACTTCCAGGTTCTTGTTGCCGGTCATGTGATCGGCACGGCAGAGTGATATCATCTCTGTGTGCCTTATCACAGACAGCAGCAGCAGGAGACCGGGAGATCAGCCCTGGAGGTAAGTAAAGCTTTTTTTATTTTACTATGGGCAGCAGTATGGGTGCCATATCTAACACAGAGGGGATCATGTGAGATCAAAGGGAGCACAGGCAGATATAATATGCCCCTCTGCCCCAGCCCATCAGCGCGATGTGGTTTCAGCACCACGCTGATGGACAGCGGCTGGGAATATTATATGAGCGGGAGCAGGAGATCTAACGCTGACGCCCGCAGCTTTCACCTGCCCCAAGCACCGCTCCAGAGCGGACCCTGCAGTGTGCATATATATATATATATATATATATATATATATATATATATATATATATATATATATACACACACACATATACATACACACACACACACACACACACACACTGTATATTCGGTTTATAAGACGCACCCCCTACTTTCCCCCAAAATTTGGGGGAACAAAAGTGCGTCTTATAAAGCGAAAAATACAGTACTTCCTAAGCTTCATGTGCCTGTTGGAAAGCGTATTTCTAAATGACATTAAGAAAAGCTCAAGCAAGTTGGCTGCTCTCAAAATCGTGGAATAAAAAAAATACAGTGAAAAAGAAAAAACAGATTACAAAAGAATATGCTTCACTATTGATTTTAATTACAAAAAAATAATTTACACTATTCCCTCTAAAGGGAAGGTATCAGTATTAAAAAAACTAAATTAAAGGTAAGGTGTCGCGTTTTTTATTAATAATAGTGATTATTAAATCAAGTATTTTTAATGCAAAATTAAATTAATTGTTTATTAAGTTTTTATTTAATTCTAGTTTTACTGAAGCACTGGGGGCTGCCATCTTGGATTTGCTGTGTATGACAGTTACCTCCTTTATGGCAGCCCTCTGTGCATTCACTCTGATAGTTGAACTGCGACCCTATACTTAATACAGGACAGCTGCCTGCTGTGACCTGAACGTGGCCCCTAGGCTGTCCAGATCACAGCAGAGGGAGGAGATCGGCGCCATCTTTGTGCAGCTCACAGCATATGCTGTGTGCTGCACTTTCCCCTTGTCACCCGTTTGGCCTGTGTGAGTACCAGCGCCCCTCCCCCCGCCGCTGCTACATCTCTAATGACATCCTCCCCGCTCTCCCTACCGCACTGCCACTGCTACCATCTCCAATTCTCTAATGACACTCCCCCGCTCTCTCCCCCGCCGCTGCTGCTACTGTCACCAATGACACCCCCCGCGCCACCGCTACCCTCCCCCCAGCTCTCCTTGACTCAGCTGCTGCAAGCTTGCATGCAGAGCATTGCATGCGGGCGTGCATACATGCAGAGCATTGCAGGCGTGCGTGTGGCAGAGCATTGCGTGTGTGCATAACGTGTGGCAGAGTATTGCGGGCGTGCATGTGGCAGAACATTGCGGGTGGGCATGCATGTGGGAGAGCATTGCTGGACCGGCTTGCAGAGTGCTATGTGGGGAGCACTATGCAGCTGTCCTTGGTGACACTTCAGACATTTGTGGTCACCAACAAAATGGCTCCGCACTGTGATCTTATACTTCATCTTCCCCTATCCTTTTGGAAACACCCAGATTGGGAGGGGGAGCTGTGACATCACACACAGGAGAGCAGATTCCACCCACTTTTACTGCAGCTGTAACCAGGCTAGTTCTACAGTAGGATTTCTGTAGGATTTCAGCAGCTGCTCCCCCTAGTGTTTAAGAGTGGAAATCAAACTTTTTAATTTTTTTTTTATATTTTGCTCAATTAAAAACAAATAATAATATTTAAACAAAGCATTAATACTTTACATTTTTTCCATTATTGAATTTTTTTTTTTTGGACGACACCTTCCCTTTAAACAGTCTCGCACTTTCTCGCACTCACACTAGCGGCTGGGGCTATTTGTAGACTGCAAATTCCTGTCCCTCCGGAAGAGTTTACAGCAGTCTCCTTATCAGCTGAGGCAGGATAACAATTACAAGTAACACCTCTATACAGAGCTGATAATACAGGAATCTCCAATCTTACTAGGTTATTTTACAGGGGGTTTTCACAAAGGAGGAGGAAGTAAAGTTGAATAGTGCCCATTGTGTAATAAGGATTGTGATATGGAAAAAAAACGCACTGCCGCCAACAACTAAAACAATAAAAATACATTTAACACTAAAACCTTCTTGAAACAATGTGTCATTTTCTGATAACTTCCCTAGAAATGATCTCTGTCGTAGCCTCGGTTAGAGGGGGATTGTAGCATACAGCTTTGTATGGTCATATTGAATTTCCATAGGAATTTTAGAAATCCAGAAGCAGTGAGCATCCTCCGTTAGTATTTATAGGGTGGCAAGGTGATAAAGTAAAAAGAAAAAAAATATTTTTATATTTTTACATAAACAATTAAAAAATAACTTACTGAAAATAAGTGTTTTTTATTTATTTATTCTATGGGTTTTAGGAACATCGGGTCTCCTCTGGTACAGTTGTAGCAATATGTAGATTGCGCACATCATTGATCAGCTTTGGTGTGTCCAGTTCTATATAAACTTACTTTGAATGCATAGAACTAACTATTTGTACCTTTTTCAGTTCATTTTTCTGTTATTAAACTATAGAGTATGCAGTATTTACTTGTGTTGACTATGATTTCTCTTAGATTTTTCATTTTATCTTTAGGTCTTTATGTGCTCATTGGAGCTGGGGCTCTGATGATGCTCATTGGCTTCTTTGGTTGCTGTGGAGCAGCTCGGGAATCTCAGTGTTTGCTTGGTGCGGTAAGTGATATGTGAGTCATAAGTGATAATATAAAGAGGTCATCCACTACATTTACATTGATGGCCTCTCCTTAGTCATGTCATGTCATGTCCAACACCCCGTATCCCCACCAATGAGCCGTTCTCGGTGCCCGGCTACGGCAACAGGCAGCAGCCAGAAATGCTCAGTTCCGGCTCTGCTCCATCTTCTCAATCCACTGCGTCCGGGTACTGCACATTCGCCTCCTATTGATTTCAATGGGATGTGAAGGTGCAGTACCCGACTGCTATCAGTTGACGGAACAACTCCAGACCTGAGCATTTTTAGCCATCAGCTGTCGCCACTGGCATTGGGTACAGCTAATCGGCGGGGGTGCAGGTTGTCAGACCCTAGCCAATCAGACACTGATGACCTATCCTATGGATAGGCTATCAATGTAAAAGTAGTGGATGACCTCTTTAACAATGCAGATTTCCACTACTATAAAGATCAATCAAGCCTGCTTTTAGCACTGTCACATATCCACAAGTTACAATTCAATACTTGAAAGAGTCTGTGAACAAAACCTTAAAGCACAACCGTCATTTTAAGTTTTAGTTCATAAATCAAAAATACATATAAAAATAAGCAACTTTGTAACATGTTGTCAGAGAATTTTGCTACTTTTTTTTCCCTGGATTGAATATTAAAGGGAACCCGTCAGGTGCAATATGCACCCAGGACCAAGAGCAGTTCTGGGTATATATTACTAATCCCTGCCTAACCGTCCCTGTATACACTAGCATAGATAAAGAGATCAATAGAAAAAGTATTTCTAAAGATCGTTTATCATATGATATTAAGCACGGGGTCGTAAGGGCGTTTCTTCCCTTGCCTAGTCCGCCCTCTTAGTATGTTAGCACGCCCCTGTGGGCGTACTAACATGCTAATGAATGCGCAGCTACGCTGCAGATACCTCAGTCTTAATGACGGCTGGCGGAGGATGGATGCGCAATGCGCATAATCCAGAGTCACCGGGACTTCCGATCATGCGAAGTAAACTGATGCCGTGCTCAACCTTCCCGACTTTAGTGAGGTATAGTGCGCATGACCGGAAGTGATATGGACTCCGGATCATGTTCAGTGCGCATCCATCCTCCGCCGGCCGCCATCACGACTGAGGTATGTGCAGCGTAGCCACAAGGGCATGCTAACATGATAAGACTGCGGACTAGGTAAGGGAAGAAATGCCATTACGACTAATCACTGGCCTCATTAGCATATAAGAAACGATCTTTAGAAATATTTTTTCTAAAGATCTCTGTTTATCTATGCTGGTGTATACAGGGACGGTTAGGCAGGGATTAGCAATATGCACCCAGAACTGCCCGTGGCTCTGGGTGCATATTGCACCTGACGGGTTCCCTTTAATTCTTTAATCAAAGCAAAAATCTTTATTTAGTGAAGAAAGGCTTTCCCATTATTGAGATAGGAGATGACAGTTGGTGCTTATAAGATTCTGTGGAGAGGAGGGTGGAGTAAGAGGAAGGAGCCAGTGGCAGACAATGACATCCAACTTGCAGCAGAATGTCCTTCTGTCTGCTTCTAGCTCCTCTGCTCTCCATAGAATCCTATAAGCACCACCTGTCATCTCCTATCTCAGTATTTGTAAAATCTATCAGAACTGAATAAAGATTTTACAACTTTAGTTCCTGAATTGACAGTTTAAGATCTGTGCAGGAGGACAAAAAAGTGGATTTCCCTGATAAGATATATTACAAAATGCCTAATTTCCTTTTAATTTATGATATGAAAATTAAAGCAACGGTTGCTCTTTAATGTTCCAGTCCCTAGTCTCATATCTATAAAGATACTTCTTTTGCTTCTTTGGCTGTGAAGACAAACTGGCTAAGATTGATAGAGGTCGCTTCCCTAGAACACCCATTGTTCTATTACTTGCCACACGATCTCAAAAATAAATATTTGCCTGTGCATTTATCCGTAAATTACAGGAACACTTTTTGTGCTAGAGAGACTTTACCTTGTACTCTTACAAAATGAATCTACAAAATGAGAATAGAGAGGAAATTTTGAGCAAGGAAGAACTGTAAAAGGGAGGAGAGACCCAAAATATAATGACCTAAAGGAATATCTTTCATTTGAGGTATTTGACCCACCTTGTCAGCAATGTTAGATGACAAATGCTTTTTAGAAAACATGAGCAGTTTTGTATCCAGTAACTGCAACATAGTTCTAAGTAGATAACATAACTACTAAACTGAATACTTGCCATTCACACTATTCATTGATGGACTAATATAAGGACTTACTGTCCTCTCAATTGAGAGCACCTGAACGCTTTACCAACCATTATGGTAATGTTTTCCAATAGCTCTCATGTGTAAGGGCATCTTAATTCTGACGAACATGGGTGTAACGATCGATATGACATAGATTGCGATGGGGCCCATGCTGCATGTGAACTTGTCGATCTCAGCGCCTACTTCAGCTGAATGTGCTTCCAAGGAACTAATTAGGGGCTGACAGAAGACGTCGGTGTGCTGAGGCTGGGGTGCATGACAGTGATATCACACCCTGGTGCGCGTGCTGATATAAGCTGCCGGCTGTAAAGGTGGATGACACGTGTTGGAGGCGTGAAGAAAGGTAAGTAGAAATTTTTAATGCAGAGGCAGACATGAGAACATATACACCAGCATGGGCCCAGGATAAGGGACATACGAGTACACTACAGTTCAAAAGTTTAGGGTCACTTAGATATTTCCTTATTTTTGAAAGGAAAGCACATTTTCTTTTCAATGAAGCTAACATTAAATTAAACAGAAATACACTCTATACATTGTTAATGTGGTAAATGACTATTCTAGCTGCAAACGTCTGGTTTTGAATGCAATATCTACACAGGTGTATAGAGGCCCATTTCAAACAACCACCACTCCAGTGTTCTAATGATACATTGTGTTTGCTAACTGTGTTAGAAGGTTAATGGATGTTTAGAAATCCCTTGAAAACCCTTGTGCAAGTATGTTAGCACAGCTGAAAACAGTTTTTCTGATTAGATAAGCTATAAAACTCACCTTCCTTTCAGCTAGTTGAGAATCTGGAGTATTACATTTGTTGGTTCCATTAAACTCTCAAAATGGCTAGAAAAAGAGAACTTTCATGTGAAACTCCACAGTCTATTCTTGTTCTTAGAAATTAAGGATATTCCATGCGAGAAATTGCCAAGAAACTGAAGATTTCCTACAACAGTGTGTACTACTCCCTTCAGAGGAGAGCACAAACAGGCTCTAACCAGAGTAGAAAGAGAAGTGGGAGTCACTGCTGCACAACTGAGCAACAAGGCAAGTACATTAGAGTCTCTAGTTTGAGAAATCGATACCTCTCAGGTCCTCAAATGGCAGCTTCTTTAAATAGTACCCGCAAAACGCCAGTGTCAACGTCTACAGTGAAGAGGCAACTCCGGGATGCTGGCCTTCAGGGCAGAGTGGCAAAGAAAAAGAAATGTCGGAGACTGGCTAATAAAAGGAAAAGATTAATATGGGCAAAAGAACACAGACATTGGACAGAGGAAGATTGGAAAAAAGTGTTATGGACAGACGAATCAAAGTTTGAGGTGTTTGGATCACACAGAAGAACATTTGTGAGACGCAAAACTACTGAAAAGATGCTGGAAGAGTTTCCGACGCCATCTGTCAAGCATGGTGGAGGTAATGTGTTGGTCTGGGGTTGCTTTGATGCTGGTAGAGTGGGAGATTTGTATAATGTAAAAGGGATTTTGAATAAGGAAGGCTATCACTCCATTTTGCAACGCCATGCCATACCCTGTGGACAGCGCTTGATTGGAGCCAATTTCATCCTACAACAGGACAATGACCCAAAGCACACCTCCAAATTATGCATGCACTATTTAGGGAAGAAGCAGGCAGCTGGTATTCTATCTGTAATGGAGTGGCCAGCCCAGTCACCAGATCTCAACTCTATTGAGCTGTTGTGGGAGCAGCTTGACCGTATGGTGCGTAGAAAGTGCCCATCAAGCCAATTCAACTTGTGGGAGGGGCTTCTGGAAGCATGGGGTGAAATATCTCCAGATCACCTCATCAAATTAACAGTTAGAATGCCAAAGGTCTGCAAATTAATTGCTGCAAAGGAGCATTCTGTGACGAAAGCAAAGTTTGAAGGAGAAAATTATTGCAAGTAAAAAAAATCATTATTTCTAACCTAATCAATGTCTGGATCATATTTTATATTCATTATGCAACTCATTTGATAAGTAAAAGTATGATTTTTCATGGAAAAGACAAAATTGTTTGGGTGACCCCAAACTTTTGAACTGTAGTGTATATACCAGGATGGGAACATATATACTAGGATGGACACATATAGACCACAATGTGCCCAGAATGGGGGACACATAGACAGGGATAGGGGACATATATACCAGGATGAGCCCAGGATGATTGCCATATGTACCAGGATTGGGGACATACTGTATATACCAGGATGGACCCTGGATGGCGGACATATATACCTGGAAGGAACCCAGGATGGGGGGTATACAACCGGTGAAAAATGTATTGAACACGTCACGAATTTTCTAAGTAAGTATATTTCTACAGGTGCTATTGATATGAATTTCTCACTATATGTTGGTAACAATCCAGTCAGGCAAAGAAATCAAAACATAGATGTCCATAAATTTAGTGATGTGTAATAATAAAAAACAACACAGAGAAAAAGTATTGAATACATGAAAAAAGAAAATTGTAAAAAAACATGGAAAGTCATGACATCAGCTGAAATCTATCAGTAATTAAAAAGTAATCCTGCCACTTAATGAAAAATAATATCATCTTGTTGAACTGATGGTCAACAAAAAGGTGTCTCACTACCAAAGTGCCACACAAGAAACATCTCATGATGGGCAAAATCAGTGAGCTGTCTCAATAACCTCGCAAACCTATTGTTGAAAAACATACTGATGGCATTTGTTACAGAAGAATTTCTCAACTATTGAAGGTTCCAGTGAACACTATTGGGGCTATAATCCGAAAGTGGAAACAACATAATTTCACCATAAACCAGCCACGATGAGGTGCTCCCCGAAAGATTTCAGAAAAAGGAGTGAAAAGAATGATCAGAAGAGTTGTCCTAAAGCCAAGAACCACCTGTGGAGAGATACAGAAAGACCAAGAATCAGCAGGTAAAATTGTTTCAAAGAAAACAATAAGTAATACACCTACCTTGTAATACTCGTGTGTGCGAGTCAGAGTGGACCCACTGGATCGCAGCTCCAGTTCACCTGGGGAGCATGACTAAGCGCACACCGAGTTCTCACCAGAGCCTCTGATGGTGAGAATGGACTGGGCTGTCAGTAGCCAATAGGTGCTACTCAGTGACACATGGTACTGCGACAACTGGGTCCAGGGGTCGGAGGTCTGACTACGGACAGTCTCTGATAAGGACCGATGCAACCAGGATGGCTGATACAGACTGGAAAGCAGGTACCAGCGGGTATGGAGGTTACGGCTGATATGGCAGTTGTAGCTGGGATAGCAGGTATTGATTGCTGCAGCGGACACTGCTGGTTTAGCAGGCACGGCCGGTATGGATAGATGCAGCAGTGGGTATGGCAGGTACTATGAAACACACAGGTGTAAGTAATACAGCAGCAGCATTCGAGTAAAGCACCTGAACAACCAGCAACGTAACTCTAAGGTTAAACCATGTTGCCCAGACATCTCCCATTGGGGGAAGATGCTTTAAATACCTAGTGTCTCTCAGGGATAGGCTAAGAAGCACTTCCAAGTTAGGGCACTCTGGTCACTTAAGAATAGGTGCACATGCCCATGTCCAAAGTGTTCTCCCAGGAGGCCTGCTTGGTATGCACAGGTCCAGGGAGCCGGTGGCAGGAATTGGGGCCACAGAAACCACAACTGAGTGACTGGGAGGGTGTGTGTGCCAGCATCCCCTCCGGAGGAGGGGGCAGGACAGTGCAGGGATGCCTTTGATGACGTTACAAGCCTCATGGCCTGTATGCACACCATGTAAAACTCCATTGCTGAACAAAAGCATGTTCAAGCGAGTTTAAAGTTTTCTCAAAGCATTAAGGCAAGCATTTGAAATACCGGGAAAGTATAGTTTGGTCAGATGAGACTACAATTTTACTTTTTGGATGCCATAATACACACCATGTTTGGAGGTCAAAAGGCACTGCATATCACTGCAAAAACACCATACCAACAGTGAAGCTTGGAGGAGCGGACATCATGGTGTGAGCCTGTGTTTCAGCATACAGCACTGGCAGACTTCTTATACTTTAAAGAAAGATAAATGGAAAAACATACCAAGACATTCTGGATAAAAATGTGCTGCCATCGACCAGAATAATGAAGATGAAGTGAGAGTAGCCATTGCAGTAAGACAATAATCCCAAACACACAACCAAGGAAATTCTCAATTGTTTTCAGAGAAAGAAAATAAAGCTGCTAGATGACCTATCTGACCTGAATCTAATAAAAAATTATGGAAGGAACTAAAGCTTATGCGGGCTTTACACGCTGCGACATCGCTAGCATCGGCTAGCGATGTCGAGCGCGATAGCACCCGCCCCGTCGTACGTGCGATATTGTGTCATCGCTGCCGTAGCGAACATTATCGCTACGGCAGCGTCACACGCACATACCTGTGCAGCGACATCGCTGTGACCGCCGAACAATACCTCCCTCAAGGGAGAGGTGCATTTGGCGCCATAGCGACGTCACTGCGGCGTCACTAAGCGGCTGGCCAATAGAAACGGAAGGGTGGAGATGAGCGGGACGTAACATGCCACCAACCTCCTTCCGCATTGCCGGTGGACGGAGGTAAGGAGATGTTCGTCGCTCCTGTGGTGTCACACACAGCGATGTGTGGTGCTGCAGGAACGACAAACAACATCGCTAATAAGCAATTAACGATTTTTTGATTCAGGACGACCTCTCCGTGGCGAACGGTTTTGGCCACTTTTGCGATCGACTAAGGTCGCTCGTACATGTCACATGCTGCGATGCCGTTAACGTCGCCGGATGTGCGTCACAAACACCGTGACCCCAACAATAATACGTTAACGATATCGTAGCGTGTAAAGCCCGCTTTAGAGTTCGTAGAAGTAGCCCACAAGACCTTCAGGATTTTAAGAGTCTTTGTGTGGATGAATGGGCCAAAATCACATGTGAGCAATTTATGCGACTAGTTTCTCTATAAAGGAGGCGTCTTGAAGCTGTCATAACTAACAAACGCTTTAGTACAGAGTGTTAAATAAACTTGATTAATGTGTTCAATACTTTTTTCCCTGTGTCATTTTTCACTATTACTCATCATTAAATTTATGGACATCTATGATTTCTTTGCCTGTGTGGATTAGATGGGACATGTGGTGAGAAGTTCATGTCAATAGCACCTCTAGAAATATTATTTTCTTAGAAATTTGGTGACATGTTTAATACCTTTTTCAACATCTGGATGGGGGATATTACTGCATAATGGGAGAGGGCAACATAAATGTCTTTACAGGATTTAGACCTATACAAAGGCCCATACACCTGACCAACATGAAGAGGATAATGGGGGGGGTCCAGATTTAAATCTTGCATTGGACTCCACTTGCGCCACTGCTGAAGCAACTACAAACTGTGACTTCTCTTAGTACATAGGCAATAGCAGCACTTTCCCGAGTTAGTTTCATATTACTGAAGTTATAGAAAGGCATTTCAGGGAATTCCCAGTTAATAAATGTAGGTTAACTTTTGGAATACCAAGTATAGAACTGCTTAAATAATGTTTTTGTCATATTCAAGTGAAAAGTTATATCTAGTCATGAAAAAATACAAGATATTGAGTGATTTTTAAAAATATTTTTAGTGTTGAACTCATAGTAAACATTCTCTTTACATAGATAACGTTTATTTTTTTTGTTTAATTGTTAATGAGTTTTTTCTCTTCCTTTTAGTTCTTTGTTTGTTTACTTGTGATTTTTGCTGCAGAAGTCACCGCAGGAGTCATAGCATTTTTGGGAAAACAAGAGGTAAAATATACTTGTTCTTTCTTTTTATACAGTATATCTAAATAGTGGTGACAGAAAGCAATGTATGCTTGTCCAATACATTGCAAATGATAAAAAAATGCAAACAAAAATGTCAAAATGTCTTGATTTATTTAACATTTAGTATGAGTGCCACATGTACATGCACTTGGTATGCTATCAATAACATTATTAACAATTGTTGGAAGATCGAGATGAGCGAACCCAAGTTCGTTGTTAGTACCAAACACAGACTTTATAAGAAAATTAGAGTTCAGGTTCGGTGCTTTACGTATGAAAACCAATCCGTCAAGCATCGCTGTGCTCGGGTACACTCAGCCCTCAGCCCAGTGCGAGCCACTGCCAGTTATTGAACAGCTCACACTAAGGGTAACAATAGTGTGATCAGATGTAGTGTGCACCAAACATAAAAAATGGAAAAACCCTGCCCACTCTCACCTGGAAGTGATCTGTTTATGGCTAGGTGCATGTGGGCAGAGACCTGAACTGCCCAAATAGTAAATTCCATTGGGGTTCAGGTCAAGTCCGGGTCCCAAACCGAACTTTATCTAAAGTCCAGCTGAACAGGCCAAACCGAACTTCCACGGGTCCGCTCATCTCTATTAAGGGAATGTTCTGCTGAATGCACATGGACAAATCATCAACATCCATTGCCGACAGCTCCCTTTGCAGTTACCAACTAATGACATCCTAGAAGACAAGTCCCGAGACACTTCATGGTTGTACAGGCTGCTCACTGTAATACAAGCAACTTGCAGGCTGGTGTTGTGTTGAAAAATGGCTTTTGGGACAGTTCTGAGAAATGGCCATCACAAAATCGATGTAATGCCGAAACTGAGCGTACCTTGAGCGTACAAATTAATATATGAAATGATATAAGTCATCATAGTGATTTTATGAAAATTTTTCTTTTATCAGGCTGTTAAAGAAGCAAAAAACATTTACACCAATGCCTACAACAAGTTTATAACCAATAAAGAAGAAAACACAACTCTACTGGATTTTCACGATTATGTAAGCATTAACTCTGTTCTGTCCACCTGTAAAATACTTAAACTTATTTTTGAGCGGAGGAACAGCATATCATTCATGACTTAAAGGGATTGTCCACTACTCAGACAACCCCTCCATAACAATTTCACAAAGGGGCTAATTTCCATTTTTCCATTTTTGTTTTTTCCTCCTCCTCTTCTTCCCAGAGCCATAACGTTTTTATTTTTCGGTCAACATAGACATATTAGGGCTTGTTTTGTGCGGGACAAGATGTACTTTTGAATTACGTGCTTCATTTTATCGCATACTGTAAAACCAGAAAGAAAACCCAAATGTGGAGAAATTGTGAATTGTTTTTAAGATGTGCATTTTGCGGTAAAAATGGTCATGTAGTATGATTCTTCTCATCAAGACAATTACGGTGATATCAAACATGTCCAGGTTTTTTTTTATTAGTTTATTTTTGAAAGAAAAAAAACATAAGTATGCCAATAAAAATTGGGGGGGGGGGAGGGGATTGTCACCAATTTCCAAGACCAGTAACGTTTTTATTTTTCAGTCTATGGAGACCTGTGAAGGCTTATTTTTTGTGGAGTGAAACAACTTTTTTATTCATACTATTTTGGGATAGATATGAGGTTTTGATCGCTTGATATGTAATTTTGGTGTTCTTGATTGATTTTTTTTTTGTTTACCAATGGTGTTAATTATTTTTAAAATTTGATAGATTTGACTTTCTGAGTGCGGCAATACCACATTTATGTGTTTTTTATTTTTTTAATATTGTTATTTTTAATGGGGTGATTAACTTTTATGGGGGGGGGTTTCAGATTTTTTAAAACTTTTTTTGTTTTTACTTTTTCAATGACCTTTAGGGGACTATAACCTGCGATTGTCTGATAACGTGTGATATATACAGCAATGCCATAGCATTGCTGTATATAGAAGAAATTATACTCTCTTTAGAAGCCTGACCACAGGAAGATGCTATGATGAGCACAAAGGTCTTTAGCAGGTCACCTGCGTTACTGGTGCGCCAATGGAAGCTGAAAATGGTGCACCCCTATGTAAGGCCCCCTTCACACGTCAGTGAAAAACACAGACGTTCTTCACTGACGTGTAAAACACGCACATGTCCCTCCATGTTTCGTGATTCACGGCACACGTGGGTTGTCCATGTGCAATCCGTGATTGCAAATGGACATTACTCACCTGCCTTCGCTCCTGCTGTCCATGGTGCTGAATTCCTCAGCTCTGCAGCGTCCGCCCACCGCTCTCTGCAGCTACTTCCAGATCGGTTATTCCTGCTTTCATGAATATTCATGAGCCGGGCAAGAGCTGCAGAGAGCGGAGGCTGCACAGCGAATCGCTGGAAAGGTTAGTTGAAAATGTTTATTATTTAATATGTCAGTGTTTTTCTGGTATGTGTTTCACGGATCACACATGGATCACACCATAGTGTGGTCCGTGGGTCATCAGTGATGCCAGAAAAAAACGGACTTGTCTCCGTGCAGAATCACGGACACGCGTGTACGCTGCACGGAGACACGTTCAGTGAAAAATCACTGATGTGTGAGCAGACCCATTGATTATAATGTGTCTGCGTATGTCAGTGATTCTGGTATGTACAAAAAAAAAACCACATACATACCAGAATCACTGACGTGTGAAGGGGACCTAAGGCTGTGTTCTGCCATGACAAATATTCTGCAGTGTTTTGTCACTGCATGTGCATTTCAAAATGCAGCCAAAAAGCTGCGTTTTGGATGCATTATGAATGCAGAATGGATGAAGAATTCATGCGTTCTGGATGCTTGCTCTGCCATAGACAGAGTGGGAAAAGCATCCAAAACGCACAAAAGAAGTGACACGTTGCTTTTTAGAACACATCGATTTTGTCAAAAATTTGGCATCCAAAACGCTGCGTTTTAAAACGCAACGTGCACATGGCATTTGCTAAATTCTCATAGACTTTGCTGGGGAAGCAGAACGCATGCGTTTACGCTGCAGTTTAAAACGCTGCGTAAACACATGAAAAAACGCACATAGCCTTAAATTGTGCTGTCAGAGTTCGAAATTGGGATTTAACAGATTAACAATTGGTATTGGAATGATGCTCCACCCGCAATTGTTAGCGACAGATCCTGGCTGTAACACACAGCTATTACCTGCCGGGTATGGAGCAAGCTCACTCCATGATCTCCTATCATATACTAGCATTCAACATGCAGCGTACATGTACAGCGAATGTCGTGAAGGGGTTAAATACCAATGTAAATTAAAAATAACAGATACCACTTGCATCGGCGCCATTCCAGCAATGTCGGTGCCATACATCACTGGAACGCTGGCCACTATATGTAAGGTTTGTATGACAATTTGCTGCAGTGCTCATACCAATCAGCAATCACTGATGGCCTACTTCACTCACATTTCCTTCAGACGCACCTCAAAAATCTGAAGTTAGTTTAACAACTCGGGCCAATTAGAACCCAATAATGGGTTGATGTGCTCATGTGTCATAATAACGTCACAAGATAATTGGGAAATCTGGCACTGATATTGCTGGAACAGCGCCAATGCAGGAGGTCAGTATCTGTTATTTTATTTTACATTGTTGAATATAGTGGACTACCTCTCTAAATATTGTCTGTCTTATCTGCATACAGTATATCACAAAAATGAGTACACCCCTCAAATTGTTGTAAATATTTTATTACATATTTTCACTGGACAGCACTGAAGATATAACAGTTTGATGCAATGTGAAGTAGTCAGTGTACAGCTTGTATAGCAGTGTAAATTTGGTGTTGCCTCTACATAAAAACACACAGCCTTTAAAGGTCTAAACCAGTGGTTCCCAAACTCCAGTCCTCATGGCCCCCAACAGGTCATGTTTTCAGGATTTCCTTATAGCACAGGTGATGCCTTTATAATGATTTCATCACCTGTTCAATAGTAAGGAAATCCTGAAAACATGACCTGTTGGGGGCCATCATCATTAACCTTGTGTTTAGTAGCAGCTGTGCTTATTACCCCGATTGCCACTGCACCAGGGCAATCGAGAAGGGCCGGTATTGCAGCGGGACTGTCACATCTAATAGATGCGGCATTACCGGGAGGCTGCGGGCTGAAATACCAGCACACTCGGACAGGAGCGTGCATGTGTTTCTAGGTACATGCACACTCATGCTCAGAGAGCGCAGGCTGTGCCGGCTGATGTCATGTCAGACTTGTATGAATCTGACAGGAACGTGCATGTATTTGTGAAACACATGCATGTTCACCATACTGACCCGCAGACACTTGCACTGCTTTCCCCGCCCACCGGCCGCCCTGCTGCAAGTGATTGGTTGCAGTCAGTTGACACGCTGCCACTCAGGGTGGGGGTGCGTCTAGCTGCAACCAATTACACACACCGGTGGGCGGTGAAAACAATGAATATTGAATTGTCGGCTCCGGAAGTGAAAAGCGTAACCCGGAAGGAGTGTGCCGCTATGACACAGCCTCAGGTGAGTATACCGTGTGCGCTCCTGCCCCCCTATCCCTTCCACCACCATTTTTAAAATCTAGATTCTAGTCCCCATAGACTTATATGGGAACCGGAATCCAGAGCTGATCCAGATTTTTTTGTTCAATCCGGCAGGGATCCGCCGATCCGGATTTTGGCAGAGTCGATCAGCCCTAGTCATGACTTTTTTCAGTAGCGCAGAGAGTGGCAAAGATATGGGGTCACAGTGGTACCAGTAGTTTCTGGTTTATGAAGACTAATGCCTACAGGCCCCTTGCTTACTACCTTTAAACATGTTATTAAAAGTATATTCATGTGGCGTTACTGAAACTCATTCTACAATTTCTTGTCTTCAAAACAGGCAGCCGCTTTACCTCTTGGTTGTCCATGAGCGGCTTGCAGAGCGCTAACTGATTTCAACATGGTGTTGTGTCGCTCAGAAGAGCTGACACTTTTTTTTTTACTGCACTTTGCACAGCAATTTGCAAAAACTCCAACTGGGGCCATCATAAAAGCATTTAGTGGTATTACAAGATAGAATTTTGTATAAAATTTCAATATCCTTTGTCTATCACTCCCTCATAGTTTTAGGGCTTATGCGCATGTAACTGCTGAATATTCTGCAACGATTTGACAGCACATGTGCACTTCAAATCGCTGCAGAAACACTGCATAATGGATGTAGTATTTTTGCTAAAAAAAAGTCGATTTCATGCATCGGAATGCTGCCCCCACCATAGACAGAGTGGGAGCTGCATCCAGAAAGCACAAATAATTGACATGCTGCTTTTATGAACGCACGGATTTGGGTCAAAATTTTAGCACCCAAAGCACTGCGTTCAAAAAGCAACGTGCGCACGTCTCATGCACAATCTACATAGATTGTGCAGGGGACGCAGGACACATGTATTTACGCTGCAGTGCAATACGGAGCGTAAATGCATGTAAGTACACAACGTGTGCACGAGCCCTTAAGGCTACTTTACACGCTGCGATATCGGTCCTGATATCGCTAGCGTGGGTACCCGCCCCCATCTGTTGTGCGACACGGGCAAATCGCTGCCCGTGCCGCACAACATCACGCAGACCCGTCACACATACTTACCTACCCGGCGACGTCGCTGTGACCGGCGAACCGCCTCCTTTCTAAGGGGGCGGTCCGAGCGGCGTCACAGCGACGTCACTGAGCGGCCGCCCAATAGAAGTGGAGGGGCGGAGATGAGTGGCCGGAACATCCCGCCCACCTCCTTCCTTCCTCATAGCGGCCGGGAGGCAGGTAAGGAGAGGTTCCTCGTTCCTGCGGCGTCACACATAGCGATGTGTGCTGCCGCAGGAGCGACGAACTACATCGTTACTGCTGCAGTAACGATAATCGAGAATGGACCCCCATGTCACCGATGAGCGATTTTGCACGTTTTTGCAACGATGCAAAATCGCTCATCGGTGTCACACACAGCAACATCGCTAATGCGGCCGGATGTGCGTCACAAATTCCGTGACCCCAACGACTCCGCATTAGGGATGTCGCAGCGTGTAAAGCCCCCTTTAGACTCCAGCTTGCTGTTATTCACTGGAAACCCTTATTGTTTGATTCCAGGGGATAACTATCTCACCTGGCCATATGATGGACACTCTGGAGCACAGTTCTGATAACTCTTCTTTTGTTTTCTGTTAGAATCTTTTCCTCTTTTTTTTAAACTCCAACCTTATAAATTACAAAATTTACAAATAGTGGATAAATATATCCACTGGCTAGACTAGACCTAATTAATGACTTATTAGGTGCCATTTGCCTTTGGTTTGTATATGATAAAAGTTCTTGTGTTTAGTCATTGATCCTCTATGGACAATTTGATCACATGGTTACAATTTACTATAAAAATTCTTTTCTATTTTCAGGCAAAATGTTGTGGGATTGACGACCCCAAGAGTGCAGAAAATTTGAAAAACCTGTGTTTAGAGGGCTATAAGGAGCACAAGGTATGTTACACGCATTTGTTCTGTTTTAATATTGAACCTTCAGGTTTTAGACAGTTACAAAGCCAAAACAGGAAATCTACTGGGAAAAAAAAAGCCTTGAAAAGTAACTACTAATTTGCTAAACATGGAGTTGTGCAAAAATGTTGTTACTTTTGGCACTTTCACGCCAATTGGAATCAGTTCTGCCAAAATGGGCCAAGTTGAAAAAGAGCAGGGATAGGGCATGACTCGTACTAGGCAGTGTGCTCACACCGCTCGTTACTTGATCGAACATCGGGATGCTCTGACGTGACTCAAGTACTGAGTTTACTGAATGTCAATGCAAAACGTGAGCATTTCCAAAGTGAGATATTCGATGCTCAATTGAGTTACGGGCAATAGCAAGCACGCTCACCAGTACTAGGCGTGGTCGTTGCTGGCCATCAAATTTTTCAAAAGTGCCACCGTTTTGTACGGCAGATTATGCTACGCCAGTCCCTGAATAAATTTGGCACTGTATACTCCAGCAAGACTGGTAGTGTGCGAGAGCAGTTGACTCCACCATAGCCCCTTATAAAGATTGATGACAACATCGCCGGTCTTGATAAATCGGGGCCGTATTCTATATTGTATACAGTGCTGGCCAAAAAAAAAAGATTTTTGTTCGGCTCACCCACTCATTGGAGACCGCTGACTCCTGGACCATGCATGGAGGAAAAAGTCGGCAAGGCTTGCACCAATAATTCAAAGGGAAATCCAGCAATCCAGTCCAAGGAATTTTTTCTTAAAATCACATATTCTTTGTTATAAATTCATATTAAAACAGTCCAAGACAGGGTCGATTTTAGCCCAAGAGAGGACGCATTTCGAACGTGATGTTCTTAATCTGTCTCTCATTAAGAGACAGATTAAGAACATCACGTTCGAAACGCGTCCTCTCTTGGGCTAAAATCGACCCTGTCTTGGACTGTTTTAACATGAATTTATAATAAAGAATATGTGATTTTAAGAAAAAATTGTTTGGACTGGATTGCTGGATTTCCCTGTGAATTATTAGTGCTGGCCAAAAGTATTGGCACCCCTGCAATTCTGTCAGAGAATACTCAGTTTCTTCTTGAAAATGATTGTAATCACAAATTCTTTGGTATTATTATTTTCATTTAATTTGTCTTCAATGAAAAAAAAATAAAAAATTGTCATAAAGCCAAATTGGATATAATTCCACACCAAACATAAAAAGGGGGTGGACAAAAGTATTGGCACTGTTTGAAAAATCATGTGATGCTTCTCTAATTTGTGTAATTAACAGCACCTGTAACTTACCTGTGGCACCTAACAGGTGTTGGCAATAACTAAATCACACTTGCAGCCAGTTGACATGGATTAAAGTTGACTCAACCTCTGTCCTGTGTCCTTGTGAGCATGGAGAAAAGAAAGAAGACCAAAGAACTGTCTGAGGACTTGGGAATCCAAATTGTGAGGAAGCATGAGCAATCTCAAGGCTACAAGTCCATTTCCAAAGACCTGAAAGTTCCTGTGTCTACGGTGCACAGTGTCATCAAGAAGTTTAAAGCCCATGGCACTGTGGCTAACTTCCCTAGATGTGGAAGGAAAAGAAAAATTGACGAGAGATTTCAACGCAAGATTGTGCGGATGGTGGATAAAGAACCTCGACTAATAGCCAAACAAGTTCAAGCTGCCCTGCAGTCCAAGGGTACAACAGTGTCAACCCATACTATCCATCGGCGCCTGAATGAAAAGGGTCTGTATGGTAGGATACCCAGGAAGACCCCACTTCTTACCCAGAAACATAAAAAAGTCAGGCTGGAGTTTGCCAAAACTTACCTGAGAAAGCCTAAAATGTTTTGGAAGAATGTTTTCTGATCAGATGAGACAAAAGTAGAGCTTTTTGGGAAAAGCCATCAACATAGAGTTTACAGGAAAAAAAAAAAAGAGGCATTCAAAGAAAAGAACACATTCCCTACAGTCAAACATGGTGGAGGTTCCCTGATGTTTTGGGGTTGCTTTGCTGCCTTTTGCACTGGACTGCTTGACCGTGTGCATGGCATTATGAAGTCTGAAGACTACCAACAAATTTTGCAGCTTAATGTAGGGCCCAGTGTGAGAAAGCTGGGTCTTCCTCAGAGGTCATGGGTCTTCCAGCAGGACAATGACCCAAAACACACTTCAAAAAGCACTAGAAAATGGTTTGATAGTAAGCACTGGAGACTACTAAAGTGGCCAGCAATGAGTCCAGACCTGAATCCCATAGAACACCTGTGGAGAGATCTCAAAATGGCAGTTTGGAGAAGGCACTCTTCAAATCTCAGGGACCTGGAGCAGTTTGCCAAAGAAGAATGGTCTAAAATTCCAGCAGAGCATTGTAAGAAACTCATTAATGGTTACCGGAAGCCGTTGTTTGCAGTTATTTTGGCTAAAGGTTGTGCAACCAAGTATTAGGCTAAGGGTGCCAATACTTTTGTCCGGCCCATTTTTGGAGTTTTGTGTGAAATGATCAATGATTTGATTTTTGTTTCATTCTCTTTTCTGTTTTTTCATTGCAAGCAAAATAAATGAAGATAATACCAAAGAATTTGTGATTGCAATCATTTTCAAGAAGAAACTGAGTATTATCTGGCATAATTGCAGGGGTGCCAATACTTTTGGCCAGCACTGTAGAAGTAGTTTAAATAATTTGTTTAAAGGTAATTGGTATTATGTTTTTTTCACAGGACTGTCTGCCGGAGATTGAGAAGGTTCTACATCATCATTTCCAGATTGTGGGAATACTTGCAGTTGCTACAGCTGGAATAACTGTGAGTATTAGGTATATGATGGAGACATTACTAAATTCAAACATTTGAGATGTTCAATAAGGCAAGCAGCCATCACTGTAATGCAGATATATAAAATGCATTTGCGCTACAGCTTATACCATACATACGTATGCTATGAATGAGGGATTGAACATAAAATCTAGTAACAGCTAAGATGTAATCACATTACACTGATTCTTGATTCCTATCAGCATGTACTTAGCTCAGTCTTTTAAGGACTGGAAAAAGTATAAATCATCTTAGTGACAGTTTTCCTGAGGGAAGACAGTTTCTACAAGTCACTTCTTCTGTGATCTCTAATTTACACATAAGCTACATATTATGATTATTTCTTTCATTCTTTTCCTTTAACCCCTTCATCCCCAGGCAATTGTCCGTTTTTTGTTTTTGTTTTTTTGCTCCCCTTCTTCTGAGAGCCGTAACTTTTTTATTTTTCCATTAATCTTGCCATATGAGTGCTTGTTTTTTGCAAGATGAGTTGTACCTTTAATTGAAGTGATGAGTTTTACCATATAGTGTACTGGAAAATGACAAAAAAATTACAAGTGCGTAAAAATTGCAATAAAAGTGCGATTGCATGATTGTTTTTGGGATATTTTATTCACCATGTTCACTATATGGTAAAAGTGATGTGTCGGTGTGATGCCTCAAGTCAGTACGAGTTCGTAGATACCAAACATGTATAGATTTACTTTTATTTGAGGAGTTAAAAAAAATCAGAAATTTGTCTAAAAAAAACGCCACTTTTTGTGCCATTTTGCGCGACCTGTAGTGTTGTCATCTTTTGGGATATGGGTCTCCCATCAGATTAATTTATTTGATATTGTGATAGAGCGGGCACTTCTGAACTCGGCAATACCAAATATGTGTGTGTGTGTGTGTGTGTATATATATATATATATATATATATATATATATATATATATGTGTGTGTGTATACAGTGCCTACAAGTAGTATTCAACCCCCTGCAGATTTAGCTGGTTTACACATTCGGAATTAACTTGGCATTGTGACATTTGGACTGTAGATCAGCCTGGATGTGTGAAATGCACTGCAGCAAAAAAGAATGTTATTTCTTTTTTTATTTTTTTTTTTTTAAATTGTGAAAAGTTTATTCAGAAGGTCATGTATTATTCAACCCCTCAAACCAAACAAAGAACAATGAGCTTCACATGTTTGGATTAATTATCTCTTTTTCCAGCCTTTTTTGACTAATTAAGCCCCTCCGCAAACTTGTGAACAGCACTCATACTTGGTCAACTTGGGAAAGACAAAGGAGCATTCCAAGGCCATCAGAGACAAGATCGTGGAGGGTCACAAGGCTGGCAAGGGGTACAAAACCCTTTCCAAGGAGTTGGGCCTACCTGTCTCCACTGTTGGGCGCATCATCCGGAAGTGGAAGGCTTATGGAACTACTGTTAGCCTTCCACGGCCTGGACAGCCTTTGAAAGTTTCCCCCCGTGCCGAGGCCAGGTTTGTCCGAAGAGTCAAGGCTAACCCAAGGACAACAAGGAAGGAGCTCCGGGAAGATCTCATGGCAGTGGGGACATTGGTTTCAGTCAATACCATAAGTAACGTACTCCACCGCAATGGTCTCCGTTCCAGACGAGCCCGTAAGGTACCTTTACTTTCAAAGCGTCATGTCAAGGCTTGTCTACAGTTTGCTCATGATCACTTGGAGGACTCTGAGACAGACTGGTTCAAGGTTCTCTGGTCTGATGAGACCAAGATCGAGATCTTTGGTGCCAACCACACACGTGACGTTTGGAGACTGGATGGCACTGCATACGACCCCAAGAATACCATCCCTACAGTCAAGCATGGTGGTGGCAGCATCATGCTGTGGAGCTGTTTCTCAGCCAAGGGGCCTGGCCATCTGGTTCGCATCCATGGGAAGATGGATAGCACGGCCTACCTGGAGATTTTGGCCAAGAACCTCCGCTCCTCCATCAAGGATCTTAAGATGGGTCGTCATTTCATCTTCCAACAAGACAACGACCCAAAGCACACAGCCAAGAAAACCAAGGCCTGGTTCAAGAGGGAAAAAATAAAGGTGTTGCAGTGGCCTAGTCAGTCTCCTGACCTTAACCCAATTGAAAACTTGTGGAAGGAGCTCAAGATTAAAGTCCACATGAGACACCCAAAGAACCTAGATAACTTGGAGAAGATCTGCATGGAGGAGTGGGCCAAGATAACTCCAGAGATCTGTGCCGGCCTGATCAGGTCTTATAAAAGACGATTATTAGCTGTAATTGCAAAGAAGGGTTATTCCACAAAATATTAAACCTAGGGGTTGAATAATAATTGACCCACACTTTTATGTTGAAAATTTATTAAAATTTAACTGCGCAACATAACTTGTTGGTTTGTAAGATTTATGCATCTGTTAATAAATCCTGCTCTTGTTTGAAGTTTGCAGGCTCTAACTTATTTGCATCTTATCAAACCTGCTAAATCTGCAGGGGGTTGAATACTACTTGTAGGCACTGTATATATGTGTATATATATATATATATATATATATATATATATACACATACATACATACATACATACAAAGTGGGTACGGAAAGTATTCAGACCCCTTTAAAATTTACACTTATTGATTCATTACAGCCATTTAATAAATTAAAAAAAATCATTTTTTTTCTCATTAATGTACACATCATGACAGAGAAAACAACAGAAATGTTGAAATTTTTGCAAATTTTTTAAACAAGAAAAACTGAAATATCCCATGGTCATAAGTATTCAAACCTTTGCTCAGATACTCATATTTAAGTCAAATGCTGTCCATATCCTTATGATCCTCCTTGAGATGGTTCTACTCCTTCATTGTAGTCCAGCTGTGTTTAATTAAACTGATAGGACCTGATTTGGAAACACACACACCTATCTATATAAGACCTCACAGCTCACAGTGCATGTCAGACCAAATGAGAATCCTGAGGTCAAAAGGAACTGCCCAAGGAGCTCAGAGACAGAATTGTCAAAAGGCACAGATCTGGTCAAGGTTACGAAAGAATTTCTGCAGTACTCAAGGTTCCTAAGAGCACAGTAGCCTCCATAATCCTTAAGTGGAAGAAGTTTCGGACCACCAGAACTCCTCCTAGACCTGGCCATCCAGCCAAACTGAGCAATCGTGGGAGAAGAGCCTTGGTGAGAGAGATAAAGAAGAACCCCAAGATCACTGGGCTGAGCTCCAGAGATGCAGTAGGGAGATGGGAGAAAGTTCCACAAAGTCAACTATCAGTGCAGCTCTCCACCAGTCGGGCCTTTAGGGCAGAGTGGCCCGATGTAAGCCTCTTCTCATTGCAAGACATATAAAAGCCCACATAGAGTTTGCAGAAAAACACATGAAGAACACCCAGACTATGAGAAATAAGATTCTCTGGTCTGATGAGACAAAGATAGAACTTTTTGGTGAGAATTCTAAGCGATATGTGTGGAGAAAACCAGGCACTGCTCATCACCTGCCCAATACAATCCCAACAGTGAAACATGGTGGTGGCAGCATGATGCTATGGGGGTGTTTTTCAGCTGCAGGGACAGGACGACTGATTGTAATTGAAGGAAAGATGAATATGGCCAAGTACAGAGATATCCTGAAAGAAAACCTCTTCCAGAGTGCTCTTGACCTCAGACTTGACTGAAGGTTCACCTTCCAACAAGACAATGACCCTAAGCACACAGCTAAAAGAACAAAGGAGTGGCTTCAGAACAACTCTGTGACCATTCTTGACTGGCCCAGCCAGAGCCCTGACCTAAACCTAATTGAGCATCTCTGGAGAGACCTGAAAATGGCTGTCCACCAATGTTCACCATCCAACCTGATGGAACTGGACAGGATCTGTAAGGAAGAATGGCAAAGGATTCCCAGTCAAGCTTGTTGCATCATTCCCAAGACGACTCATTGATGTACTATTTTAAAAGGGTGCTTTTACTAAATACTGAGCAAAGGGTCTGAATCCTTATGAACATGTGATATTTCAGTCTTTCTTGTTTAAAAAATTTGCAAAAATGTCAACATTTCTGGGGGGTTTTCTGTCAAGATGGGGTGCAGAGTGTACATTAATGAGAAAAAAATGAACTTTTTTTAATTTACCAAATGGCTACAATGAAACAAAGAGTTAATAAGTTAAAGGGGTCTGAATGCTTTCCGTACCCACTGTATATATATGGGTTTTTAACCCTTTAATATTCAATGGGGTGCATAGGGGTTCATTCGAACTTTTAGGGTTTTTTTTTATTTTGTAAAGCTTTAATTTTAGTTTTACTGGTTCCCCAAGGGAACTTGAACCTAATATCACTTGGAACTCTTGTATAATACACTAAAGTACTGCTATGTATTATCTCCTAATAAAGAGACACTTCCACCATATTTAACATATGACTATCTCTATGTAATTTATTTATTTTAAATCACTGATTTGTTTTTGTAATATAATATTTTAGTCACTCCATGTAAACTACTTCCTCTCAAGTGTCTTACACCTCTTATTAGCACAACAGACAGGTAGTAGTCACTTTACAGCTTTCTGTCTGGCTAAAAGTCTTACCTTTAAAGAGTTGGGTGTTTGTAGCCCAATTAGAGCACCATACTTCTCAAAGGAAACTTTGAGGTCTTATTATTAGCTACTCTAATGCATATATTTGTATACAGAAGTATACAAACCCCTTGATTCAACATTACGTGAATGTACTTCATGCAGGGGCGACTGCATGTGGAGAGGGCTAAGGAGCTGAGTGCCCTCCACGCACATTAGATGCCGCCTATATTACATAGCCAGCATCTGAGTCTAACAGAAGTGGGCAGAGCTGAGCTCCTATCGCTGCTGTTAACTATTCAAATGCTGCTGCCAGTCTCTAACAACAAGCAAAGTGTGTTTCAGCTCACCACCACAGGGTAAATTCCAAGAGGAGAATCTGGACGGTGCTCGCTGGACAAGGAAGGCTGAGGACAATGAAACAAAAGCGGATCCCGGCACAAGACGTCCATAAAAATATCAGAAGTATAGATAAAACTTCACATTTATTTTAAAATTAAAAGAGTAAAACAAACTTCTCCGATCAACGCGTTTCAGACGCGATCATCCTTAGTCATGATCCATGATTCATGACTAAGAACGATCGCATCTGAAACGCGTTGATCGGAGGAGTTTGTTTTACTCTTTTAATTTTAAAATAAATGTGAAGTTTTATCTACACTTCTGATATTTTTATGGACGTCTTGTGCCGGGATCCGCCTTTCTTTGATAGTCTCTAACAACATTATTGCGTTAAACAAGCGTGTTTGTTGCAGTTCTCTCTCATCGGCTCGCTTTGGTTTCCCACTGACACCATAGTGGGACATCGATGGTTTACCATAGTATCCAGAGTTCTGCTGCCCACACTGCTGCCACCTTGTTACTCCTTTGAAGCTCAGTCATGGACTAATCTTCATAGGAGACCTTGTTTTTCACTATGCACTGCTATACAGTGTTTAGCAGTATATAATATGAGCGATTGAACGCAAGTTCAAGTTCTTTAAAAGGATGAAGTAAAAAATGAAAACAATTTTTTAAAAAATATAAATTATTTATTTTTTTGTCTCCATAAATAAATAAGAAAGCATTTTATATTGTCACTTCCATAAAAGTTAGATCTATAAAAATATAAAATTGATTAACCCTTATGGTATACGCCATAAAGAAAAAAATAAAAATGCCAGAATTGTGTTTTCTTTGCCATCACACTTGAAAAATAAAATTCAAAATTGTCAGCTTGGCATGCAATAAACAAGCCCTCAACAGATACATTGACGGAAAACTAAAAACATATAGGAGAAGGGGGAGAAAATGACAAAAGTGCAAAAATTACATTTTAAAGGGAACCGGTCATGTATAAAACTGCTATTAACCTGCAGATAGGGGGTTAATCTGCAGGTTAATAGTATTCCAAACCTGCCCGGTGCCTGCACATTAAACCCCGCTACTGAGAGGAAAAGAACCTTCTGAAAACTGCCAGGAGGATTAGGGCTCTTGTGCACACTGCATCCTGACCAGTGCAGAAATAAATACACCCTCTGGCAGACTTGATGCTGCTTGTTGACAAGAAGAATGCACCCAAAAGGCATGTATTTTGGATTCATTTTGCATGCATTTTACATGCGTTTTGGATGTATTTTTGTCAGTGCGGTCCCCCGACAATTCAGCTCTGCTACATGCCCGCTGACAGCAGACACAGACAGAACCGGGCGATGAGAATGAACTCGGATAAACTGCACCCAACTTCATTGTCATCCCGCGGCTCTGTCTCTGTGTGCTGTCATGAACTCAGATGAACCTCCGAGGTCAGTGCCAGGACACAGGAGTCCGTAGCAGTGACGTCAGAGCTTCACTCGAGTTCACTGACATAGCGCGGCTCTCTTTGTATCACAGCCTGATTTGCGGTCACACGTGAAGGACTCGCCTGTGACTGCAAATCCCCTGAGTGACTGAAGTGAGCAGCGCAATCAGCAGTGCTGTCACTCAGGTGACCCGCGGCCACAGCTGGAGTCCTCCACCTGAGATCGGTGGCCGCGAGTAGCCTGAGTGACGTCATCGCTGATCGCGCAGCTCACTTCAGTTATTGTGTCTAGCTGACATGTAGCAGAGCTGAAAGCGTTGTGCGACCTCATGTGGATTACGTCGGACCTGCAGGGGTATTTGGGGATTAATAAAGTGGTGAAAGAGGTGGTTTTTTGTCTTTCATTCCAAATAAAGGATTTTTTGGATGTGTGTGTTTATTTTCTTTAACTTACAGGTTAATCATCAAAGGTATCTCGGGGAGACGCCTGCCATGATTAACCTAGGACTCAGTGGAAGCTATGGGCTGCTGCATTAACTCCTTATTACCTCGTTTGCCACCCCACCAGGGCAATTCAAGATGAGCTGGGTAGAGTCCCGGGACTGTCACATCTAATGGATGCGGCAATTCCGGGCGGCTGCTGGCTGATATGGTTAGGCTGGGGGGCTCCCCATAACGTGGAGCTCTCCATCCTAAGAATACCAGCCTTCAGCCATGTGGCTTTACCGTGGCTGGTATCCAAATTGGGGGGGCCCACACTTTGTTTTTTTTTTTTTAATTATTTATTTATTTTTTTTTTTACTGCACGATATAGACACACCCACCGGCGGCTGTGATTGGTTGCAGTCAGACACGCCCCCACGCTGAGTGACAGCTGTCTCACTGCAACCAATCATAAGAAAAAAGAAAGGACAGCTCCTCCAGTATGATAAGCAAAATTCTTTTCCTTTATTCCATTTGCAACGTATAAACCTTCTGGTCTTTTTCAAGCATACAAAATAACAATACAGGCTCCATATAAATGGGCAGATGGTCAAAGCTGTTACCAATCACAATAAAGACCTCCCCCACAAGAGACAGCCTTCAAATGCAAACAGTGGTATACTGAAACTCATAAAAAAACCTAGTGTCTAGATGTAAGATAAAAAACATCATAAAAAAAACATCATAAAAAGGTTACAGCCCTAATGAAATACAGATATAAACCTATAATCGCATATACATTATTTATATATAGCTTTTAGATCTTTCCATCAATTTGATCTATCACATGTCCGTTACCGCCAATCTTAACGCACCAATGTGCATGTCCATCGGTGTCTTGATTTGGTCGGTGAAAATCCCGCAGATACTCACATCATGTGTTACAATAGACTATGGATTCATACTCGCGTGCATCTGTGGACACTCAATGCGGACTTGCATTTAAATATGAGGATGTGTGATTTATTATCTCTTGAACTTTCCTACAGAGACTTATTATCACCATGGGGTCAGGACAGGACTGGTTATTACTGGTGTTGCCTTCTATTCCCTTTATTACATCTGAACATGCATGTGTTTATGTGGTTGCTATAGGTTACAGCCCCTGAGTTGTTTATGTATGTTTAGTTAATTCATTACATTTATATGTCATATTAATAAGTGGTGATATCCTGATACTATGCTCCTCTGCGTGTATGTATATCCTCATTATATGTACTTCGCCTGTCATGGCGGCACATCCGTTTCCCTTATTGAAGGTGGATCGGGTCCGCGGGTTACACATTCAGCCTTTTATGGCGATGTTATAGTAACGACGCCAGCGCAGTTTTTTCCAGTCAGTGAACGGTTTTGTTTATATCACCGCTGGATTTGCGGCAGCTGCACAGTCAAGAGGAGCCGGGACAGGCCATTACTTGGAAGGCGCGTTCCTATCCTATAGGACCTATGGAGGACAAACACGTGATGTGAGGATCTGCGGGATTATCACCGACCAAATCAAGACACCGACGCACATGCACATTGGTGCGTTAAGATCGGCGCTAACGGATATATGATAGATCAAATTGATGGAAAGATCTAAAAGCTATATATAAATAATGTATATGCGATTATAGGTTTATATCTGTATTTCATTAGGGCTGTAACCTTTTTATGTTTTTTTTATGATTTTTTTTATCTTACATCTAGACACTAGGTTTTTTTTATGAGTGTCAGTATACCACTGTTTGCATTTGAAGGCTGTCTCTTGTGGGGGAGGTCTTTATTGTGATTGGTAACAGCTTTGACCATCTGCCTATTTATACGGAGCCTGTATTGCTATTTTGTATGCTTGAAAAAGACCGGAAGGTTGAAACGTTGCAAATGGAATAAAGGAAAAGAATTTTGCTTATCATACTGAAGGAGCTGTCCTTTCTTTTTTCTGATGTTGCTGGAAGTTCCAAGTAGATCCCTTGGACCGAGCAAGCACCTCCTGTTATTAGCAACATATCCACAACTTATAGGTGCTGTGAGTAACCTTTGTTACAATAGACTATGCAACCAATCATAGGCACCGGTGGGTGGGTGAAGCAGGGATTACGAGATGGAATAATGAGCGGCTGGCATTTTCAAAAGAGAAGCCGCCACAGTGTGAATGCCGTGCAGCACCGCATCGGTGATCGTGGATCGGTGAGTATGAGAGAGGGGGTGAGAGGGAGAGACTGACATGGACAGAGAGAGAGAGATTGAAAGACCTGCGTTTGTTATGTCAAACATGCGGATCGCAATAAAAATGCAGTGCAAACGCACTGCTTAACATTTTGGTAGCGTTTTTCTACAACTCATTGATTTCAATGGGTGTAGAACGCTGCCAAAATGGACAAAAGAATTGACATGCTGCTTTTTTAAATGCAGAGATTTTGTCAAATTTTTGACAATCAAAACGCTCCGTTCAAAAAAGCATTGTGCGCACGGATTTTGCACGATTCTCATAGACTTTGCTGGGGAAGCAGAATGCATGAATTTTGACAATGTGACGCTGCCGCTTAAAACGCTGCAGAAACGAAAAAAAAAAACAACGCAACGTGCGCATGAGCCCTTAAAGTTCCACTTTCTGTTCAGTGGTATGAGGAAAAACTAGATGCCATGATACTATGTGTACTTACTTTTTTATTTTATTTTTACATAAATATGTGTATTTATTGGCTTAATCATGTTTTTAATATTTTAACTTTTTTTTATTTTTTTACTTAGCTTGTCTATGGGACCTCAACTTTAGTTTTTCTGATCACTGGTCTAATACAGTACCCTGAAATACTCATGGATTGCAGGGTATTAGACCTGTCAGTTTGACACTGAAAAAATGACTGTTAAATCCGACTTAAGGCAGGGTCTAACAGGCCATTGTACTTGGCAAAGCTGGATAATATCTTTTGGCAAATATGGGATCACCGCGATCGTGTTGTGTCAAAGCTGATGGCGTGAGAAATGGAGCCCCCTCCCTCTCACAACCTTTTCAGTGCCACAAACATTCTGAATTGTAGGGTTAAACAGCGAGAGTGGCACAGGCACCAGACCTTGGCTTTTCCAGCAGGAGCTCAGTTATCAGTTAATCTGAACTCCTGGCTGTGATTTCACGGGCACAGCTCCTGTACTGGTACATCCATTTGTGGAAAGTACCTGTAAAATATGTGAGCTTTATGTAAGTAAGGGGTTAAAGGAACATTGAAAATGCCATTAAAATTGCTAGCAGAATGTTCTAGAACAGGAGGAGGTGAATAGATTGATTGAGATACACTGTAGGTTAGTGGGAAAAGATTCAGTATTACTTGTTTTGTATTCATTTAACACATTATTCATTCTAAGCTTTTCAGTCAAGAGGGTGGTGCTTATCTGTGATCGATACTTTTCCTTAAAGGGGATTTTTCACCAGATTTTTGCTACCTAATCTGAGAGCAGCATAATGTAGGGACAGAGATCCTTATTCTAGCGATGTGTCACTTACTGTCCTGCTTAGTGTAGTTTAGCTAAAATTCATGTTTAATCAGCATGAGTTTATCATTAGAGTACTACTTGGCGTGCTACAGGTAGTCCAGCATATTCATGAGCTCTGTATAACTGCTAGATCTGCAGCAGAGAAAACATTGATTTTATCAAAATGACAGCAAACAGCTCAAAAAGTGATAGATACATCACTGGAATCAGGGTCTCTGTCTCTACGTTATGATGATCTCAGATGGGGGAACAAAAGCCTGTTGACAGAGTCCCTTTAAATAAGTGATCATACAGAGATAGCTGTCAGTCACTGAGTAGAACCACCCAATGACTGAAAAGCCCAAAATGAGCAGAAATAAAAAGGTTACACTAAATCTTCTACTACAAAAAGATATATCAGTCTACTCAGCTCCTCCTGTTCTATAAATGCGGCTTGCTGATTTGATTACATTTTCTATGTGACACATTCCCGTTAATATTGAAAAATTACCTATTGCAGAGTGGTCCCTTGAATTAAGACAATTATTCATTACTTCATAATCATTGTGAATTGGCAACCTTGTAAACAAAGACTATAACTGTAAAACTGGTAATGGTTTCCAAAATCACCAAAATGTCAACTCAAAAGAATACAAATAGAGCTGCTGTAAGAAGGGGAATATCTTTCTATATTAAAGTATATTTGTGTATATTATACATAGTGCACGGAACAAAAAATTAAAATGGAGCTTCCCCTACCTGATAGGTGTGGTGCAACTAAAGAGCAGTAGAGTATAGGAAGGATCATACTTATACCAATCTATTAACAAGATTGAGGTGGTACTGATTGGGTAACGGAGGGGGCCTATTATCCCTGTCCATCTACTAGACACCATGGTCATTATAGGACATAGCATTTAATGAATGCATTGGCTTGGTATGGCCAAGAACGCTGCAGCAGAGTTCCTGTGTCTATTTCATCCTCACCGCATACATTTAGGTATTTCTAGTTAATCAAATAGTGCTACCACCTTTTTTATGATCTACATTTTAATATGTAATATTTTAACCATAAGGCTAAGGACACATGACGAGTAAAAAGGAGCAAGTGGAGGTAGGGGAGATCAAAGTGCGCCTGCGCAAGACCTAACTGTGGGCTAGTATAGATGACGTAGAACACGTCATCCACACTAGCTTCAGAAGGAGGACAAAGATGGCCGAAAGAGGAGATGGACATCCGACCAGTCTGCTCCGCACCGACTGTTAGGTAAGTATTTTGAAAATCCGGTGACAGGTTCCCTTTTAATAGTTTTATTCTATATGAAGAGTGGTCTTGAAACCTTTGTCTCTCGACTGTAGTCCTGCAAACCTCTGAGAAATCAGGTTACCGGCGAAACAAATTTGAGTGGGGCAAGGGGGGAGGATTAGCAAGGTTTTACTAACTGGTCACACTGTTATATTTTAATAAGCTGACTGTGCCTGCCCTTGGTTACCTTATTAGAAAAAAGCAGGTCTAATACAGCAAAAATGTTTAATTCCATCCCTTTGCTCGGTTCTTGGATATTGCTCAATTTTAAAACCACAAGTACCACTAAGTAAGAAAACTGACGATCATCAGTGTGGTTATGATTCATTTTTGTTGTAATATGAAGTCTTCTGCAGCAGTGAGACATGTATCCTGTCTAGACAACAAAAAGAAGACTATTGATTCCTGAAATGGAGGAATTTAAAAGATAGCTAAGGTCCAGAGTTTGAGATTTCAAATCAATGATTAAAAAAAACCTAAAAAAACAAAATGTGTTAAGATTTGTGAACAGGTTCCAAGAATTGCCCTTTTCTGTCCGATTGCTTCTAGTCATATTCATCCACATTTAATCACTTCTGTTTGTTTCTGGATAAGCTTGATAGCAATTATTAAGGCTGTCATTACTGCTGTTATGCCCTAATGACATGTTAATTTTAAATTTAGAATGCTAATATATCTTTTAACTTTACCATTTTCAATTTTTTTCCATTGTGTACAATTACATTAATTAACTTTTACTTTTTGGTATTTTATTTTCTCTGATACAGATATTCGGAATGATCTTTAGCATGGTCCTCTGTTGTGCTATCCGCAATTCCAGAGATATGTTGTGAACATCCGCATTGTGCCTTCTCCTCCCAATCTGGATGTAAGCGCTACCTACCCACAGGGATTTTTACATACCCTCAGCTTGGACAATCCGCCTGTTCCTGTAACCAAGTTATGTAAAATAAGCAACATGCTTTATATAAAGCTATGCAATATGCTAGAAATCAAAGGTTATTGGACTTGAAAAGTCCACAAAAACTACAGTTTTGCCAAGGATTCATAGAATTGCTTATTCAGAACTTCCCTTGTTTGCATTGTAGTGACCCTCAATAGTGGCAGTGAATAGTGACTATATATTTCTGACCTTACGTGATGCCCTCCTTTTGCCTCCTCAAGATTCCGTTCCTCCTGCTTCCAAAATTGTTACTACAGTGATATTGGAAGAACAGTACTAAGTCAAAACCATACCTCACCTTCCTGTCCCACAGCACAGAATAGTCTGGGGAGGGTTGTTTAGACTTCTCACTGAACTCCTCATGCCACTGGAGCAGCAATCTCGAAAGCAGTAGGAAGAAAACACCAATCTGAGCAGAGGAGGCTGCGGAAGGCAAACAAAGGCAGCAGGTTGGTTGACTATATATGAGAAATATATAAGAACGTTTAAGGTTTAGGATGGACAGTCACTTTAAATCTAAATTGCTTTAAAACTGGAGCAAGGTGCACCTCTGTCACCGAGTTTCAGTATTCCTCCTTCCAACTACAGATTGTAGGCTGCATTTTACAGGAGTTTATCCGTCATAAACCCTACAGATTTGTATTAAGTCATTTTCTAGTTGGGGTGATGTCCTTTCTCCCCTTTTCTCTTGGTCCAGCATATCTAGCGGTTTCGTGAAAATACCAGCTTAATTAAAAAAAATTATATAAAAGACCTGAATTTAGCAAAGAACACAGAGAATTGGCTGTAATATGATCGATATGTGTATACCACAATCTGTTCAATCACATCTCATTGTAGTTTCCTTTCAAAGTCTAAAGTTCTGCTGAAGCGTCATCTTTCATTAAACAGATCTCAGATAAGTAATCTGTGTCTGCCAATTTAAAAAGTGGTAAAGGGGTCAATTTACACAGACAACCCCTAATATATGATCATTATTGGTTATAGCCAGGCTACCACAGAGGCAGTTAGATTGCCCCAGAAACTTATGGAAGAACGTATCCACATGGCAATGCCATGTACATGGCCCTTCTGTCACAGCACATACAGCCCCTATGGGTCTGTTTAATGGACCCATAGGCCCTTTGTATGCGAATCCCGCTCCCTGAAGTATTGCTTCTAGAGGTCAATACAGTATGTGATGGCACAAGAATTAAAAATCAGTGAAAAAATGTAATCTTTGTGTACATCCATATAAAATTAGAGGCACAAAAAGACATACTATACGCCCATACTATTCTGTAGCTGCCACATTACAGATTTGTGCCTTTGTGAAGAACACTAAATCTGTGCAATTTTGTACCAATTTATATGTTATCTCAACCGATATTGGCTCAGACTTTTAAAGATGTTGTCCGGTCAAACGATTTGAATGACCTATCCATCATTAATATGAGCGTCCGACACCTGGCACCTCCACCAATAAACTGTTATTTGCTCTGGCTTCAAAAGAACAGGAGCTGTCCCCCACCAATCTCTTATAGATGACCTATCCCATGGATATCCTTTTTCAGTATTCAGATATAGGCCTCATTCAGATGTCTTTTTCACATGTGTTGTGTCCATGGATAGATCAAGTACCCATTATAATTAGGGATGATCGAATACTTTGATTATCCGGCTTCACAAATATTTTCCGAATACCTCGCCGCTATTCGACTATTCGCGAATATTCGATGTGCAATGTAAGTCTATGGGAAATCCGAATAACAACTATTCAAAACTATTCTGGCTTCCCATAGACTTACATTATGCATTGAATATTCAAGAATAGTCGAATAGCGGCGAGGTATTCGGAAAATATTCGTGAAGCCGGATAATCAAAGTATTCGATCATCCCTAATTATAATCTATGGAGCTGTTCATACAGTATGTCCATGGGGGTTTTTTTTGCAGACCGGCTGTGTGTAAAAAAAAAAAAATAATGAAGACGTCCATTTTTGATCTGAGTCATGCATCAAAATTACTGAAACAAGTCTATGGGTCTTGGAAATCACGCAGCGCACATGGTTGGCGTCAGTGAACAGTCTGTTTTTAAGCATTGTAAGAGAAGAAGAGAAGCTTTGCCATTTTTCTTTTCTCATACTAGAATATAACTTATCAAACACAGATGGTAAAAATGCAAAGAGTGATAAAAATCTGACTCCTAACACTGATAAAATCATTCGTAAAAAAATGGCCATCTGAATGAGACCTTAGTACTCTAAGAAAACTCCAGCAAGAAATAGAAACAAAAAATGTATCCATAGCACCTGTATGTATTCTGACTGTACTTTATCAGCTTTGTACTACCTGAAATCACAGTCACAGTATGATTTTTACATTTTAGCAGATCCTGGATACTAACGCTTTTTTTTCCCCAGTGAATCAGTAAGCCATATATGAAAGCGTTATTCCTTAGGATAGGGGATAACTCACTGATTGCTGGGGGCTTTACCAATGAGGCTCACAGCAATTTCTAGATGCCTGGAAATGGGACTATGCAGCGTCTTGAATGAAGCGGGGGTGTGCATGCTCCACCTCCATTCCATTCATTGTCTATGAGACTACCGAAAATACCTTTGCGCTGTACTCGGCTTTTTTCGGAAATCAGTTTGAAATGATGTATAATATTGTGACCTATGTGATATTATGATAAAGATCAGATAAAATAAGGAATATGTCTAGTGTACGTTTTACAAGCCTGATCATCACTGGTCTCCTATAAGGGTTTTATTCATGTAAATGACCTAATGACTGGAGTTTTTCTTTCGCTTAAAAAATAAAGGAACCGATATTGAATGATATATATTGTTTAAAGGTGTTGTCCACTGCTCAAATAACCCCTTCTCAATCCCTATGTTTCCCCACAGTAAAATAACACCACCTATACTCACCGATACCAGAGCTATTCCAATGATGTATGCCCTGGATCTCCTGGGGATCTCCTGACATTGGTTTGTCACGCAATCCCTGTGGAAAATCGGCACTGACTTCGCTCTTCTCTTTTTCGGACAAAGAAGACATCTGGTGGAAGCGACAGCTGCAGCTTTTCTGAATGTCTTATGTCTGGAAGAGGGGGCAGTGAAGCAATCACTGACTGGCCATAGGGATAGCGTGACATACCAATGTCAGGTGATCCCCAGGAGATCCAGGGCCAACCACACTGGAACAGTGCTGGCACTGGAGGTGTAAGAGGAGTTATTTTACTGTGAGGAAGCATAGGGATTGTGAAAGGGTTGTCCAGGTAGTAGACAATCCCTTTAATGTGGCATTCAGGCATTAAAGCTTTCATGAGACAGTGCCATATAGCATGGTGTAGCATATATTGCAGATGTAGCATTATGTAATTTACTACTGTACAAATTTTCCGTGTTCCTTTTTTTGTGTACAATGACGGAGGTCTTAAGTTCATATACAGTTATTGTTCCAACCTGTTTAACGGAAAATGTCAAATTACTGTAAAGTTCCTGTAAAGAAAGTAGATAAATGTATATCATTTGAGACAATTTTATGTATTTGATTATTAAGAATAATAAATATTTACAAAAATGTCTATTTGTGTCTTTATTTTTTAAGTGACATATAACATTTTTGCTAATGTCAGAGAGAGGAGTGGAGCTAACACTAAAAATATTCTGTAAACTATCTGAATGCAAACAGCTGAAGCCTTATCGATAAGGAACATTGCAGGAACAGTGCCACCTAGTGGCCAAAGTGTCACTAAAAGAAAAAAATGGGTTAGGTGAATATACAACTACAAGATTTTTATGTTTGTTTGTTTTTAACTGCCTTCACCTCGATCTCGAGCCATGGCGACTTGATGGATGAACGCTTTGTTGGAAGATTGATCTTGTGAAAGCCTAGATAGGTCCACCAGGGTCTTCTCTGCCGTTTTCTTGATTATATCAAGCCATCTACATCAAGCTGGTCTTCCTCTTCACCATGTTTCCTCTATTATTCTGACTAGCTTGTCTAATAGTAGAGAACGCAAAGCACTAGATACATTCTAAAGACATAATGTAGTAACATTGTTGGTTCTTGCAAAATATTAAGGGGGTCGTCCACTACTCTTACAACCCCTTCTCTCTCATTCAGTATGTTTCCCCCTTATAAAATAATACCTGCTATACTTATCTGGCTCTCTCGGGGCTTGTGTGCGTTGTTATTTATATTTAGATATATTTTCAGCTAATATGAGTAAAACTGAAGATTGATTTATTGAAAGTTATATTAACATTACAGTCATGTTATGCAGTATAAAAATGTTCTATAAAACTTAATCTTGTCACAATTTTTGAAATTGTTCCTGTATTTAGTGAGAAATTAAAATCTTACTTTTCAAAGGGGGTGTACTCATTTATGCTATATGTGTATTGGAAATATATCTAATTAGAAAATTGGTGCCGTATTTCACCGTGTGTGTGTGTGTGTGTATTCAATATATCACAAAAGTGAGTGCACCCCTCACATTTTTGTAAATATTTTCTCATATCTTCAATGTTGTCCCATGAAAATATCTGACTCTTTGATACTATAAACCACTAGCAACAAAAATGAGAACACCCGTAAGAGAAAAAGGCCAAATTGTGCACAAAGTGTGAATATATTGTGTGGCCACCATTATTTTCAAGCATTGCCTTAAAGGGAACCTGTCAGGTGCAATATGCACCCAGAAACACGAGCAATTCTGGATGCATATTACTAAGGCTAAGTTCACATTTCCGCTAAAATCTATCAGTCACAATCCGCTGCTCTTGTAAACAGCGGAATCCGTTTAGCGGATTCCGCTGCTCCCATAGACTTGTATGAGCAGCGGATTGTGACTGATGATGCTGCGTTGCACCCTCCGCCTGACTGATCAGTCGTGGAACGACTGACCGTCGGGCGGGAGGAACGCAGCATGTAACGTTTTTTGAGCAGCGAGATCCGTCGGATTTCGCTGCGCATGCTCTCTGGCTCCCTGCACACGTCACCAGCTTTGGTTGGTTACCCGATATTTACCCTGGTTACGGTGCAAGGAGCCAGCGCTAAGCGGTGTAGGCCCGTAACCAAGGTAAATATCGGGTAACCAAGGTAAACATCGGGTGCTTTGCTGTTACCCGATATTTAGGCTGGTTACGTGTGCAGGGAGGCCGACACTTCCCCGCTCGGCCCCGCCCCCTCCCGCACTCCGCACATGTATGTACACACACACACACACACACACACACACACACACACACCTGTCCCCAGCCATGCAGACAAGCACTGCCACTGACACCCTCGTCTGGCCCCGCCCCCCGCTCGGCTCCGCCCCCTCCCGCACTTTGCATGTGCACACACATACATACATACATACATACATACATGCACATACACACACTCACTCACTCACAGATACACTCACCTGTCCCCAGCCATGCAGACCGCAGCACTTCCACTGACATCCTCAGCGCCTGGCCCCGCCCCCCGCTCGGCTCCGCCCCCTCCCGCACTTTGCATGTGCACACACATACATACATACATACATACATGCACATACACACACTCACTCACTCACAGATACACTCACCTGTCCCCAGCCATGCAGACCGCAGCACTTCCACTGACATCCTCAGCGCCTGGCCCCGCCCCCCGCTCGGCTCCGCCCCCTCCCGCACTTTGCATGTGCACACACATACATACATACATACATACATACATACATACATGCACATACACACACTCACTCACTCACAGATACACTCACCTGTCCCCAGCCATGCAGACCGCAGCACTTCCACTGACATCCTCAGCGCCTGGCCCCGCCCCCCGCTCGGCTCCGCCCCCTCCCGCACTTTGCATGTGCACACACATACATACATACATACATACATACATACATGCACATACACACACTCACTCACTCACAGATACACTCACCTGTCCCCAGCCATGCAGACCGCAGCACTTCCACTGACATCCTCAGCGCCTGGCCCCGCCCCCCGCTCGGCTCTGCACCCGAACTCCGCCCCCCGCACACAACGGAATCCGACAAAGAATTCTGTTCTTTGTCATCCGTTGTACAGCGTTGAACAGCGCATCAGTCACATGCGTCAAGCAACGCAAGTGACTGATACAAATCAACGGAAATGTGAACTTAGCCTAATCCTTGCCTAATTGTCCCAGCATCTGGTAGCATAGATAAAGAGATCTTTAGAAAAAGTATTTCTAAAGGTTCACTTTAACTCTCTTGGGCATGGAGTTCACTAGAGCTTCACAGGAGCTACTGAAATCCTCTTCCACTCCTCCATGACAACATCACAGAGCTGGTGGATATTAGAGACCTTGAACTCCTCTTTGGGCTTCTACACCTTCCGTTTGAAGATACCCCAGAGATGCTCAATAGGATTTAAGTCAGGAAACAAGCTCGGCAGTCCAGCACCTTTACTCTCAGTTACTTTAGGAAGAAAGTGGTCGTCTTGGAGGTGTGTTTGAGATTATTATCATGTTGGAATACTGCCCTGCAGTCCAGATTCCAAACGGTGTGGATCATGCTCTGCTTCAGTATGTCACAGTTCATGCCAAAAAAAATTGTTTAAAAGAACTGAGAGTCCTCAGTGATCGATACCTTTTAATGGCTGACTGAAAAGATGGTAATAATTGCAAGCTTTCGAGACTACTCAGGTCTCTTCATCAGGCATGGTATAACACAAAATCTGAAGAGTCACATATTTATACACAACAGGACTTAGAATAGTGCAGTAAAAAAAAACAAGTTATATAAAACAGAACTATCTCTATGGCAGGGGGGCAAACTGTTGTGGCCATAAATTTTGCTGCAGTTCAGTGTGAAAGTTTTATTGTCCTCTGATAAGGGTCTGGTCCAGGGCTGTGACATGCTCGGATGGTCAGAGGAGCACACAGTTCATGCCGGCATTCATGGTCTCCTCAATGAACTGTAGCTCACACAGCCGGCAGCACTCCTGCAGCCTCAAACCATGACGCTCTTACCACCATGCTTGACTGTAGGCAAGACACATTTGCCTTTCTACTCCTTACATGGTTGCTGCCACACGCTTGAGACCATCTGAACCACATAAGTTTGTCTTGGTCTCCTCAGACCACACCACATGATTCTAGTAATCAATGTCCCTATTCTGCTTGTCTTCAAACTGTTTGCAAGCTTTCTTGTACATGACCTTTAGAAAAGGCTTCCTTCTGGGATGACAGCCATTCAGACCAATTTGATGCAGTGTGTGGCGTCGTATGGTATGAGCAGTGAAAGGCTGCCCCCCAACCCATTTAACATCTATAGCAATGCTGGCAGCATTCCTATGTCTATGTTGAAAAGACAACCTCTGGATATGACACCGAGCACATGCACTCAGATTCTTTGGTCGACCATACCAAGACCTGTTCTCATTGGAACCTGTCTTGTTAAACCGCTGTATGGTCTTGGCCATTGTGCTGCAGCTCAGTTTCAGGGTGTTGGCAATCTTCTTATAAGCTAGGCCATCTTTATGTAAAGCATCATTTATTTTTGTTAGATTCTCAGAGAATTATTTGCCATTAGGAGCCATGTTTAATTTTTAGTGACCAGTATGAGAGTGTATGTGAGCAATTAACACCAAGTTTAACACTAGAAGTCCCAGAAATTTTGAGCTCCCCCTGAAGTCCCGAAAGAGGGTCAAATGACATACAATAAACTGAATAGAACTAACTAGAAACTAAATGGCTAAACTCAATGGAAAACAACAACCTCCTGTGGTGCGACAGTAATGGCCTTAATTACAGAACAAAAGACGGTGATTATAGGAAGTTAGCTAAAATCCTTCAGGTCATTCGACCCGTCTCTGGGTTCCAAAGGTAGAAATGTTAAATGACCCCTCTCTGGGACTTCTAGTGTTAACACACATGCTACGGTACCCATTCACACCTGAGACCTTGTAACACTAATGAGGCACATGACACCGGGAGGGGAAATGGCTAATTGGGCAGAGTTTTGCCATTTTCACTTACTGGTGTACTCACTTTTGTTGCCAGAGGTTTAGGAATTAATGGTGGTGTGTTGAGTTATTTAGAGCACACCAAATTTACACTGTAATACAAGCTGTACACTGACTAATTTACATTCTATCAAAGTGTAATTTCCTCACTGTTGTCCCATGAAATTAATAAAATATTTACAAAAATGTATATGTGAATTTCTCCCCAGATGTCAGTAACAGCCTATCCAATCCACACAGACAAAGAAATCAAACCAGAGATGTCCATTAATTTAATTATGTGTAATAATAAAAAATGACACCAGGAAAAAACAAACATACTCACTGAAATGTATTAATACTTTGTATAAAAGCCTTTGTTGGTAATGACAGCTTCAAGACACCACCTGTATGAAGAAACTAGTCACATCTTTTGCTCAGTTGGAATTTTGGCCCATTTTTCCACACAAATACTCTTTGAATCCTAAAGTTTCTGTGGGCTAACTCTATGAACTCTGAGCTTTAGTTCTTTCCATAAATGTTCTATTGGATTTAGGTCCGTGATTGGCTGGCCATTCTAGCAGCTTTATTTTCTTTCTCTGAAACTAATTGAGAATTTCCTTGGCTGTGTGTTTAAGATCATTTTCTTGCTGAAATGTCTACCCCCATTTCATCTTCATCATCCCGGTAGATGGTTGCAAATTTTTATCAAGAATATCTCTGTACATTTGTCCATTCATCCTTCCTTCAATCATATCAAGTTTGCCAGTCCTTTATGCTGAAAAACAGCCCCACACCATGATGTTCCCACCTCCAAACTTCACTATTGGTATGGGGGTTATGGGGTGATACAGTGCCTATTGTCCTCCAAATATGGTGTGTATTATGGTATCAAAAGACTTCAATTTTGGTCTCATATGTCCATACTATTTTCACCCAATATATCACATATGTCTAAATGTTGTTGAGCAAATTTTAAATGCGCTTGAACATGCTTTTTGTTCAACTAAGAAGTCTTGCATTTTGAGCCATGGAGGTTGAATAAATTACTTATTGTTTTCTTTGAAACAATTGTACCTGCCGAGTCCAGATCTTTCTGTAGCTCTTCACAAATGTTTCTTGACTCTTGGACAACTCTTCTGATAATTCTTTTCACTGCAATGTCTGAATTTCTGTGGAGAGCTCTTGGTCATGGCTGGTTTACAGTGAAATTATGTTTTTTTCCAATTCTGCATCATGGCCCCAACAGTAGTTTAGAAAATTCTTCTATAATCCAATGCCATCAGTATATTTTGCAACAATATGGTTGCAAAGGTCTTGAGATACTTCACTAGTTTTATCCATAAGATTTTTTTTGTGTGGCACCTTTGTAATGAGACACTTTATTATAAGCTATCAGTTGAACCAGCTGATATTATTTTTCCACTATGTGATAATTACTACACGCAGAAAAGATCCATACATATTGATATAATTTTATAATTGAACCATAATAGTAAACTCATTTAAATATCAATTGTGATTATAATGTATGGGAACCATAAGTATGGGCAATCGCTACAAGTTATGAAAATCAAGGAAAAAGGAAAAATGATCTATAAGCCAATTACTGCAATTAAATTTTATTAACAATATAAGAAATTCTTTATATATAAGAATTGGGTGCACAAACAAGCAAAAAAATGGTAAAAACAATCTGAGCCCAAGTATCCACAATATCATGATAGTAAACCAATAGACCTGTTGCAATACATAATTAAGCCACAAGAGGTCACTACATGTCTAAGATTAGACTGTATACTCCATAACCAATAGAGATATACAGTATAAGAGAGCCCATTATATCAATAGAATGCAGTTCCTAAGATAAACTTACAATAAAGGAGTGACAGTTGTGGCAGCGTGGAAAGCCAGGTCCAGACACCGGCACTCCGACGTACATTTCTGTAACTTAATAACCTTCGTCAGGGTCGGTGGTTATTAGGACATGGGAGGTTTAAATACTCCCAGGCTCGAATCAGCATGTGGCACACATAGTGACACGTGCGTCGTCATGGCACGTATCCGGCACTCAGTCGGCCGCCGCGTCATCAATCAGCCGATCCCAGGTCATGTCACCCGGAAGCAGCAGATCAGAAAGATACAGCAAGTTGTTAGACCTCGAATAGGCAGTGGCACGCACGCGTGTGGGTTCATAAAGCGATATATCCTGAGTCATATTGCAAAGGATTGTCAAAAATCCACTTGTGACTTTTAGGATCGCTACTTCCAATAGGTGGCGCTGTGCTAGAGTTTGTCTCCTTTACTGGAGAGACAATTTAAAGCGAATATCACACATGTGGAGGCATGTTGTAGTGTCCGTCACAATGGCTCAGGGGATATAACCACTTCGCCATAATACCGCCACTGAATACACCACACAGAATACTGGTTCAAGATCAGGAAACTTCCCCAAAATAAACAGCTACCTATAACATGATATCACAACAGCCTTACTAATATAATAATATATATATGCATTTAGTTTTAACACAACCTACACATTTATACAATCAATTTGACAATATAATAAAATAAATCGATTATATCCTTCCATGCACCATACTGATCAATTCTGAACCTATATAATATGTATGTTATTGTAATATACACATAACTGTCCACATAAAAAGTATAATCAATAACATCAACAGTGTTTATGTAGGGATTCTAGATATATACCTTGTCCAGAATTAATTAGGCAAGTTGTATTTTAGAGGATTTTTTTAATTATTGATCAACAACTATGTTCTCCATCAACCCAAAAGACTCATAAATATCAAAGCTTAATATTTTTGGAAGTTGGAGTGTTTTTTTTTTTTTAAATTTGGCTATCTTCGGAGGATATCTGTTTTTTCAGGTAACTATTACTGTGCAGATTTATTAGGCCAATTATTATTATTAGGTGACCAATATAGCCACCTTTCTTTTTGATGACACTCAACAGCCTACCATCCATAAATTCTGTCAGTTGCTTGATCTGTTTACGATCAACATTGTGTGCAGCAGCCTCCCAGACACTGTTCCGAGAGGTGTACTGTTTTCCCTCCCTGTAGATCTCACATTTTATGTGGGGACCACAGGTTCTCTATGGGGTTCATATCAGGTGAACAAGGGGGCCATGTCATTATTTTTTCATCTTTTAGACCTTTACTGGCCAGCCACGCTGTGGAGTAGTTGGATGCATGTGATGGAGCATTGTCCTGCATGAAAATTATGTTTTTCTTGAACGATACCGACTTCTTTCTGTACCGCTGCTTGAAGAAGTTGTCTTCCAGAAACTGGCAGTAGGTCTGGGAGTTGAGCTTCACTCCATCCTCAACCAGAAAAGGTCCCACAAGTTCATCTTTGATGTTACCAGCCCATATCAGTACCCCACCTCCACCTTGCTGGCGTCTGAGTCGGAGTGGAGCTCTCTGCCCTTTACTGATCCAGCCTCTGGCCCATCCATCTGGCCCATCAAGAGTCAATCTCATTTCATCAGTCCATAAAACCTTTGAAAAATCAGTCTTAAGATATTTCTTGGCCCAGTCTTGATGTTTTATCTTATGTTTCTTGTTCAAAGGTGGTCATTTTTCAGCCTTCCTTACCTTGGCCATGTCCCTGAGTATGGCACACCTTGTGCTTTTTTGATACTCTAGTAATTTTACAGCCCTGAAATATGGCCAAACTGGTGGCAAATGGCATCTTGGCAGCTTCATGCTTGATTTTCTTCAATTCATGGGCAGTTATTTTGCGCCTTTGTTGCCGAACACGCTTCTTGCGACCCTGTTGGCTATTTGCCATGAAAAGCTTGATTGTTCGGTGATCACGCTTGAAAAGCTTCGCAATTTCAAGACTGCTGCATTCCTCTGCAAGACATCTCACAATTTTGGACTTTTCAGAGCCCGTCAAATCTCTCTTCTGACCCATTTTGCCAAAGGAAAGTAAGTTGCCTAATAAGTAAGCACACCTTATATAGGATGTTGATGTCATTACACCACACCCCTCCTCATTACAGAGAGACAGAGAGGCACATCACCTGATTTACTTAATTGGTAGTTGGCTCTCAAGCCTATACAGATTGGAGTAGGACATGTATAAAAAGTATCATGTGTTCAAAATACTCATTTGCCTAATAATTCTGCACACAGTGTATATCCATATAAGCATAGTGCATAGAAAGAGAAAACAATACATACAAATATGGAAATGGTGTACAAACCATATATGCACATATAGACACATCCAAATACATATTTGGGTCCCCACCCAACCAAGATTATATATCATCAAATATATCCCCATATCTTCAAAGTTTCGCAGAATCAACAGAACTCATCCAATATAAATTTGGGGTAACCAGATATATACAAAAGGACATACGGTGTATTTCGGTGATTTCCAGATGGAAACATTTCACCCAAGAAGACAGAACCCTCCATGTCCTAATCTATAACATAGCAAAAACATGAATTAGTGAATAAAACCAAACAATACTTAAAACCAAACAGACAGATGTTATATGAAAAAATATCAAATTGCTGTCACTTTTTCAAAGGAAAGATGGAAAGCTTATATTATCATTGAGGCCCGATGGACACATTGTCTTAAAGGGTGTCAGGTGTAATACGCACCCAGAACCACGAGCAGTTCCGGGTGCATATTGCTAATCCCTGCCTAACTGTCCCTGTATACACTAGCATAGATAAAGTGATCTTTAGAAAAGTGTTTCTAAAGATCTTATATCGTATGCTAATGAGCAAGGGCACTAGTCCCCTGGGCGTTAGTTCCCCGGCCAGCGCCCCTCATTAGCATGTTAGTATGCACCTGTGGGCGTACTATCATGCTAATGAATATGCAGCATCGTCACACGATGATCTCACTCACCTCTCCCACGCCTTCGCCACCCAACGCTGGGTTTCGGCCTGGAGTTTGGGCCATGCGCACTTTGAAGCCGGGTGTACGCGTCCCGGCTTCAAACTGAAGTAGTGCTCATGACCCAAACTCCCAGTCAGACTCAGCTTAAAAGTTATTCCAATACCTCCAGCAGTGATGTAATCAGAGCACAGTAGGCTGTAACTATCATTTCCTATGTTTTCTTTATCTTTCTCTTCTTCTGAGCTCTCCCTCTCCACTATTTCCCTGTACACAGCCAGGGGGAGTTCTGGTGCTATAACTCAGTGCTTCATAAACTGAGGCACCAGAAACTGAAGTCTTTGGTTAATCACAGCAGGAAGGCACTTTTTATAGATGTTGTGCAGTCCTTTCTCTGGCTTCACCAATGATTAGTTTAGTACAATAATTGACTTAATTTGTACTCATTGTAATGTTATACTGTGATCATGTATTCATCTTGTATAACTTAGGCCCGTTTCACACTTGCGCTGTTTTGACTTAAACGGAATCCGTCACATATGCAGTACAGTTCATTTATTTACAGTTGAAGCGCGACACCATGCGGGTTGTGTGTTTCATGCAGTACCCGCATGTGACCACATGATGTCGCACTTCCACTGTAAATAAATGAACTGTACTGCATGTGTGACGGAACCTGTTTCCGTCAAAACAACGCAAGTGTGAAACGGCCCTTAATGTATTGACAGCAAGCTCCCCCTAGTGAGGACTGCAAGCCTTACATTCAGCTCTATGGCTGTGAGAGGAGAAACAGTGCAGTTGATATTTTCTATTTTAACTCCTTACTAACCTAGCCAATTTTGACCTTAATGACCAGGCCCAATTTTGGAAATCTGACCAGTGTCACTTGTATGTGGTAATAACTGGAATTCTTTAACAAATCACAGTGATTCTGAGACTGTTTGTGACACACCATACTTTGATAGTGGTAAATTTAATTCTACATTTTTTATGTTAATTTGTGAAAATATTGGAATTTTGACAAAAATTTTGAAAATGTCGCAATTTTCAATTTTAATATCCTTAAACCAGTTAATCATGTACAAAATAATCAATAAATAACATTTCCCATAAATCTACTTTACATCTGCATCTTCTTTCAAACAATTTTATTTTGTTAGGAAGTTAGAAGGGTTAAAAGTTGAGCAGCAATTTCTTAAGAAATTTACAAAACCTGTTTCTTTAGGGACTAATTCAGATTTAAATGTACTTTGAGGGGCCTATATATTGGTAACTGCACCCCTCACATACTTAAACTGCTGTGAACAAATGTTGTAACTCTTCCAGTGCTAAACAGGAATTAATGCAAAGTGGAATGAACAAAAACAAAATTGGAATTTTCCCTCTAAAATGTTGCTTTAGGACCAATATTTTTGCTTTTACAAGGGATAGCATGAGAACATGGACCCCACAATTTCTCACTCAGTTTCTTCTCAGCGTGCTGATACCCCATATGTGGTCAGAAACCTCTGTTTGGGTGAACGGCCGGCCTCAGAATGGAAGGGGCACTATTTGAATTTTGGAAAACAAATTATTGATATTTCCTTCTATATATATTTTAATGAATAGTTATGGTTAATTTTGTCCTGGCACATATTCCCCCCTTATTTATTTTTCTATTCATTTAATGCCTTTTGGGACGCTCATACCCCACCCGGATTACAAGGTTTGGTAGTTTGTAATCATCTTATAAAAAAGATGACTGCTCCGCCTCCAACGACAACACACCGGATATCTTGACATAGACAGGACCCCCAATGAGTAATTAGCTAGAGTCTGCATAAAGAGTACATGAAGTCCTCACTATTGATACAAATATGTATGTATGTGTATGTATATATATATATATATATATATATATACATACATACACACACAGCATAGACCAAAAGCTTGGACACACCTCATTCAAAGAGTTTTCTTTATTTTCATGACTCTGAAAATTGTAGATTCACATTGAAGGCATCAAAACTATGAATTATCACATGTGGAATGAAATACTTAACAAAAAAGAGTGAAACAACTGAAAATATATCTTATACTCTAGGTTCTTCAAAGTAGCCACCTTTTGCTTTGATTACTGCTTTGCACACTCTTGGCATTCTCTTGATGATCTTCGAGAGGTAGTCACCGGAAATGGTTTTCCAACAGTCTTGAAGGAGTTCCCAGAAATGCTTAGCACTTGTTGGCCCTTTTGCCTTCACTCTGCGGGCCAGCTACCCCCAAACCATCTCAAATGGGTTCAGGTCTGGTGACTGTGGAGGCCAGGTCATCTGGCGTAGCACCCAATCACTCTCCTTCTTAGTCAAATAGTCTTTACATTGCTCAGATCTGCAGAAAAGCTGCTCTCCTCTCACACATGGCCCTCTGCCGGCTGTGAGAGGAACTGACTCATGATAGCTACAGGAGTCATCACATAACACTGTGCTACCATGACAACCATCGGATCCATGTGATCACATCACGTGACTTCCGATGGCGCCGGGTAAGTGAATGTTTACTGCGGCCGGCATGTACAACGTGCTGTGACATTTCCATGTGCTGTAAGAGGTTAACAGGCACGAGTGGATAGCGAGTCCACCAGTGCCTGATAGCCGCCCATGTCAGCTGTACAAATCAGCTGACGTGTGCAGAGATCACTGCCGGTTGCCCGCAGCAGCCGGCAGGGATTAACTTGACATGATCCATGACTTACCCAGTACAGTTTGTACAGATCAGGTTAATTAATTTCACGCGCACCCTCTCCCCTCCGATTGGCGCCCCGCGATGTCATTGCGAAGGCCTGATCGTTACCATTAAGACCCAAGGTCGTCATGACAACCGGGTCACACAGCTAAGGTTAACCTCTGGGATCATGCCAGGAACATGATCTCAGGGTGCAACACTGATAGATGTCAGCCATTATCTCATTTTCCACTATCAGCAATTGCTAGCTAGCGGTGTTTAAAGGGAATCTGTCAGCAGGCTTTTGCTGTCTCATCTGAAATCAGTATGATGTAAGCAAAGAAACCCTTAATCCAACAATGTATCACTTAGTTTCTTGGGTGCAGCCTTTCTGACACAGAATTTTTGATTTTGCATGTAGCAGAGTTCAGAGAGCTGCCCCATCCATACCAGGCTCTCTTTATACAAAACCTGTAGACAAGTACAGCAGTAGGGCATGTCAGGCTAGCTGAACTCTAGCTCACCTAGTCTGGCAATGATAATCTGCTGAATCTAAAACAAACAATGCAGGTAAACAACAACACAGCTTGATAACAGACACATCGCTGACATTCCTGTGTTAACCCCTGCAACATGCTGTCTTCAGATTACATAGAAAAATCCTGCCGACAGATTCCATTTAAGAGGTTAATAGCAGCTGGCTTCTTCCATCTGTGGAGTGGGCTCTGCTTCTGTGACAGTTCAGTTTTTAGTTTGAGAAAAAATGTGACCCTGATATTGATACAGTACGAGAAAATCGGATGCCGTATGGACCATCAGAATTCCATGCGATTTTTTTGGATACTTTACAATTTTGCAAGATTGGAAACTGTAAATGGTTCTTTAAATGATTAATAGCTGCTGAGTAAAAACAGATACAGTACACGGATGACAAGTGAGAAAAAAAATTAACTTTGTCCCACTTTTCTGGATGAGAATGGGACCGATTTTTTATACGCTTGTGTGAATGCAGCCTAAGTTCGGGGTCACACTAGCATATAGTATCCCATGTGAGAGCTTTCAATGTGATATACTAATGATACTCCGCTCAGGCTCTGCTGCGAGCGTGATCCGAGGGTAATCTACTGTGTGACGATTTTCTCGAACACGAGATTTGGATCACAGGTGAGAAGATGGAGAAATTAATCTCTTAATCTTGTCTGCTGCCTGTGCCCACATATATCGCACTGCACTTGAATGACTTTTGAATGCAGTCCGATGTTTCACACACACACACACACTCAGACTTGTATGGGTGAGCGTGGTATGAGAAATGCTGCAAAAGCAGTGTGCCGCGATTTTTTTCTCATGCCGATACGGCATGAGAAAAAGATCACAGATCTGCGCTGCCTGATTGAATAACATTGGTCAGAGTGCAATGTGAGATTTTCTATCTTTGCACTCTTTCATATTATACTCCAGAAAAATTGGACAATTTTTTCTCACTTGTCACTCTTGTTTTGTCCATGTGTAATCTGTTTTTTTCACTTAGCAGATATTAATCTTATACAAGATCATTTATAGTTTTCCATCTTACAGAATTTTAATATATCTGTAAAAATTGGATGCCATATTGATGGTCTGTATGGCATCTAATTTTTTTTTCATAGTGTACCAATTTGTCAAACTGATTTTTTTTTCCTTATACTGAGTACAGCTGAGAAAAAAAGCAAATCTGCACTGCCTCATTGAATATCATTGGTCCCATTGCAATGCCTTCTTTTATTGGATTGCACTTGTTCGATTTATACGCTCATGTGAGCAAGCCCTAAGTCATCATATACTCAACAAATCTGGCATTTTTGGAAGAGTTTCAATAAGAAAGAAATTTTTTAAAGCAGTGAAAGCAAGATATAAGAAGTCCTATTTGTAGTTTGCAAAAAGCCATGTAGGAAGCACAGCTAGCACATGGCAGAAGGTGCCCTGCTCAAATGATACCAAATTAAAACTTTTGGGGCTAAATTCAAAATGCTATATTTGGCGGAAAAGTAGCACTCCACAATTCCCTGAAAACAACATCCCCACCGTCAAACATGGTGGTGACAGCATCATACTGTGGGGATGCTTTTCTTCAGCAGGGAATGGGAAGCTAGTCAGTTGATGGTAAGATGGATGGAGCTAAGTATAGGACAATCCTGTAGAAAAACCTGTTAGAGGCTGGAAAAGACTTGAGACTGGGGCGCAGAATCACCTTCCAGTAGGACTATGACCCGAAACATCTGCCAGAGCAACAATGGATGGTTTAGAGCAAAGCATATTCATGTTTTAGAATGGCCCAAAGTCTCAGACCTAAATCCCATTGAGAATCTGTGGTAATACTTGAAAAATTGCTGTTTACAGACACCTCCATTATTCCCACTGAGCTAGACCTATTTTGCTAAAAATAATAGGCAACAATTTAAGCCTCTATTTGTGCAAAGCTGATAGAGACATAAACCAAACGACTTGCAGCAGTAACTACAGCAAAAGGTGGCGCTACAAAGTATTGACTCAGCAGAGCTATAAAGAAATGCAAATCACAATTTTCATATTTATATTTTGAAAATATTTAGAAAAGCATTATTATTTTCTCTGCACTTCACAAATACTTGTTAGTTAGTGTTGGTATATCACATACATTCCCAATAAAATATATTTAAGTTTTAGAATGTAATGTGAAAAAAAATGGAAAAGTTCATGGGGTAAGAACACTTTTTCAAGGCATTGTATAAGATGTAATTTAATATACAGTAGATATAAACCAAGATCTGAGTAAGCATAAAAATAGCCCGGGAGTAACAAAATATCAGTAAAGTATTCCACTTTATAAGTCAGGGAACGCTGCCATTGCAAAAGACGTCAGTGAATATGGTGCCAGACCTCTGGATCACACTACTCCTAAGTGCTTAGCAGTTGCCCATTCTAAATAGATGTCTGAGCAAATGCAATTTTCTTTGGCTAATTAATGTCATAGGAATAAAATATTGTATGAATCACAATGCATATATCTTAGCAGGTAAAATAATATTGCACATCCAAAGGCAATATGGCAGATCTGCAAGAATACTATATTTTTTTAAGACCTACATGTGGCTCCTTGGCCCCCCAGTATGGCCCTACTTAGGCTGCTTTCACACATCAGTTTTTTGCCATCAGGCACAATCTGGTAAAAAAATGAAAAAACGGACCCGGCGTCTATTGCCGCCGGATCCGTTTTTCCCCCATAGACTTTCATTAGCGCCGGATTGTGCCGGATTGCCTTGCGTTTCATCCGGCAAAATTTACTTGTCCGGCGGCCGGATGAAACAGCGCTTTGCAGAAAAAATGCAACCGGTTTTTTTTTTGCCGCCGGTTGTGTTTTTCCGCATAGACTTGCATTAGCACCGTATTGTGCCGCATGGCCTTGCGTTGCGTCCGTTTTTTGCCGGATGCGGCATATTTAGCCCATGCGGCGGCCGGATGGAAGGTTGCCTGGCACGTTTTTTCGTGCGGCAAAAAAAAAAACGTATCACGCGATGCGGCGCGATTTACAATGCAAGCCTATGGACGCTGGATGCGGCATCCTGCAGCAAAAACCAACCGCATCCGGTCGCCGGATGTGGTTTTTTGAACTGCGCATGCTCAGTATCAAGCCGCATCCGTCAAAAAACGGACAGGCCGCATGGAAAAACGTATGCAACGGATTCGTTTTTTTCGCCGCATCCGTTGCATAGGTTTTTGAGCCGGATTGTGCCTGATGCCAAAAAACTGATGTGTGAAAGCAGCCTTAGCTGTTGGCTGCTGCAGATACTACTGTGCACCACTCTGCTATTTGGCAGGTCCGTGGATTACTGTAACTTGGTCAATGGGTCAGGCTTTTTTTACCAGCATACTTGACATTGGACCAGAGTCTTGATTTATAGGGTTTGCATATTTATGCAACATTATTTTAGTTATTTGTCTTTTTCCACTCAAAAAGATTTCAGCTTATTTTTCAATTGACTTGTACAAATTATAAGTGACATTAAAGTTCTGGAACTAGTCTTTGATATATTTGTTTCCACACTTAATTTTATACTGCAATTTTAACAGGGGTGTTTAAACTTTTTATTTCTGCTGTAAATCTTGCACTTGATGCTAAAGTCAAACCTGCAGAACTTCACTTTGTACAAACACGTCACGCTCGGACTGGGGAGTGTCCGAAACACAGCATGACAGATGTGCACAGCCCAACGACTGTCTGGTGAACAGTGAAAATACACGGATTTTAATGGTAATGGTTTAGAAAAGGACCTGGACGGTAGGGAGCGTGGAGATGTTCCTAACACTAACCTGTGTTTGGTCCCTACGCTCCCCTAACATCCCTATATCAATCCTTCCCCTTGTCGCCATCACATGCCTAGTCCCTTACTGTCTCAACACTCACCTTGTATAGTGACAAGGCCGGTGAGTACACTAGATGTTACCACTACAGTAACGACACACGGGAAAGAGGACAGACAGAGACATACACAAAAGAATATACCAACAAACTTCATGGCTGCAGCAAAGACAACACAGCTGTAGATGACACGGTTCCAAAGAGTACGACCGCAATAGCTCCAGCAGCTCCTAGAGTACTTCCTCCATCTAAGGTGATCAGAAACAGAATGAATTCTATTACCAGTATCAGGTGATGGATACTGTGGCTATTTAAAGGAGATGGGTGTTGTCATAAACCGACTGCACCTGAGGAGAACTAACCAGGAGCTGCTAGCAAGGAAAATTACATTAACCCCTGGTGCACCAAAAGAAAGCAAATCAAATTTAAAATCCAGAGTCTCACAAGGCAATGTGAGACTCCAGTCCCAATCCTGTCACAAGTCTTCTAATGATGGGAGATACTTGTGACACACAATGTCACTGTCTTTTAACGTAAAAGCTTTTCTGTCCTTTTTCTGTATTAACAAGTGATTAATTTGTAAGAATTATTAAATGTGTACTTTCGTGCTTACTGCACATGTTCTATTTGAATGCATGACTCCATCTTAGAATAATCTTCCACTGTAAATTCTTACAAAACCTTGGACATATTGGTGGAACCCAATAAACTTCATTATAAGTGGTATGAACAGAAGCCACAGAACAAAATAAAACCAAGCAAAAACTGTATAAAAAGAGAGATTAGATCCCGTGATCCAAACGTATTGTCCCCCCTCTATAAGTCACTTGTAAGGCCACATCTGGAAAATGGGATCCAATTTTGGGCATCACATTTTCAAAAGGACATTCAGAAGTTAGAGTCAGTTCAAAGGTGGCAACTAGACTACTACAAGGAATGGAGGCCTCCCATATGATGACAGGTTGGAAAAGTTAGATATGTTTAGCTTAGAAAAAAGACGTCTCCTCAATATAAAGGACTGGCACATGACTTATTCCTTCGAAAGACAAAACTAAGGACCAGGAGGCATTCGCTGCGAGTGGAAGAAAAGTGATTCCGGCAGCTAGATAGGAAAGGGTTCTTTACAGTTAGAGCAGTCAGACTGTGGAATGCCCTACCACAAGAGGTAGTAATGGCAGATACTATAACAGCTTTTAAAAAAGGGCTGGATGATTTCCTCAGTACACAAAACATTGTTGGTTATAAATGAGTTAATGACAAAATATATATTTGATGGAGGAAGGTTGAACTAGATGGACCTAGGTCTTTTTTCAACCTATGTAACTATGTAAATGTAAAAATAGGCTAAATGGAATTGGAAGTACTTATAATGTAGGTGTTCCCAAGCATAGATTTTAGAAAGGAAAAGAAAACAGCACTGTAAATTCAGCCATAATCCACAAGCACTTTGGTATCAGCTTCATATCCATATCTAAGTGATAAGAAAAATAAAATTATTAGCGTTGCTCTAGGTTATTAAAATGACGAAATAGCTCATTTTCCCTCTCTTATATGCAGTTTCCGTTTCAGCCCAAATTCATGGGGCCTCATAGCTTTTTGGCTTTATGGAGAGAGTTTTCGTATATTCAATATTTGTTGGACTAACACATAATGATGGTTTTATTTGATAGCTCCACTATAACCAAATGTTGTATTTCTTGCGTAGACATGGCCATATAACATGTCCACAAATGTAACAAAATGGAAAATAGAAACTGGAAAGGGATTCTGCTTTTGATATTGAGGGGTTTAGCCAAACTGATGAAAAGTGCTGCACCCGGGGCTTCTTTGCTATATAATGTATTGTCCACCACACTCATTATTCCTGTGCAATCCACCTAAGTGCTCAACCAATACAATAACATTGTGTACAATAATCTATACTGAGCTAAACATAATAGATTTCGTTTATGGTTTTTTATTAAGAAATAGTATTTTTACTGACAACCACCAAGGAGTGTCTTGATTTACTATTACCTTGTTATACTGAGGGTCACTACATGAGCACATGACCTTCTGCAGGAGGAATACAATATGTCAGATGCATGATAGGTACAAGGATAAAACACTGAGCACTGCACACATACCCACAAGACATAGTCACAAGCCTACATCTCTATAGGTGAATGCTGGAATTGAATGGAATGGTCAGCAAAGGCCCCTCCCCCCCCAAAAAAAGAAAGCCTGGCGAGATGAGGACTGGCCAAACACCGCCATTTTAGGCTTTTCCATTGCAGGGATTGTAGATCAGAGCACACGGCTCATTACACATAGGGATACAAAAAGGTTTGAATGAGCTAAAGATTTAAGTGATATAGGGAAATGCTGGTCAGGTTCTGGCTGGGAACATGCATATCGCATAATTGCAATCACGTAACCACCGTTCCCAGCTCAGAAATGTACAAATCCTTGCAGCGCACAGCGAGTGTGCTGGGAAGATTGATACATTTGCAATTACATAGACTGCAGACTTATCAATTTAGACCGGACAACCGCTTTAAAGATCTCAAAACATGTTCAATACATTCCTAGGAATACTCAAAGTGTACAAGCATGTAAACATTTTATACATGTATTTTTTGGTCAGTTAGAGACTTTTCAGTATTGTCATTTAAATGTTTTTTGAAAATTTGGCAAAGTCGGCAAATTCTAACTTTAAACAATCTGCTTATCTATAGATGCATTACACTGGGGAACAAGAAAATTGGTGCTTGAGATATTTAACCTGTGTCTACATCAGTTATTGTTGCTGATTCTAAATCTGTCCTTATTTTTCTTCCATCAGCTCTCGTTAATGAGATGTGATATAGCCTACAGTGCCTACAAGTAGTATTCAACCCCCTGCAGATTTAGCAGGTTTACACATTCGGAATTAACTTGGCATTGTGACATTTGGACTGTAGATCAGCCTGGAAGTGTGAAATGCACTGCAGCAAAAAATAATGTTATTTCTTTTTTTTTTTTTTTAAATTGAGAAAAGTTTATTCAGAGGGTCATTTATTATTCAACCCCTCAAACCACCAGAATTCTGTTTGGTTCCCCTAAAGTATTAAGAAGTATTTCAGGCACAAAGAACAATGAGCTTCACATGTTTGGATTAATTATCTCTTTTTCCAGCCTTTTCTGACTAATTAAGACCCTCCCCAAACTTGTGAACAGCACTCATACTTGGTCAACATGGGAAAGACAAAGGAGCATTCCAAGGCCATCAGAGACAAGATCGTGGAGGGTCACAAGGCTGGCAAGGGGTACAAAACCCTTTCCAAGGAGTTGGGCCTACCTGTCTCTACTGTTGGGAGCATCATCCAGAAGTGGAAGGCTTATGGAACTACTGTTAGCCTTCCACAGCCTGGACAGCCTTTGAAAGTTTCCTCCCGTGCGAGGCCAGGCTTGTCCGAAGAGTCAAGGCTAACCCAAGGACAACAAGGAAGGAGCTCCGGGAAGATCTCATAGCAGTGGGGACATTGGTTTCAGTCAATAGCATAAGTAACGTACTCCACCGCAATGGTCTCCGATCCAGACGAGCCCGTAAGGTACCTTTACTTTCAAAGCGTCATGTCAAGGCTCATCTACAGTTTGCTCATGATCACTTGGAGGACTCTGAGACAGACTGATTCAAGGTTCTCTGGTCTGATGAGACCAAGATCGAGATCTTTGGTGCCAACCACACACGTGACGTTTGGAGACTGGATGGCACTGCATACGACCCCAAGAATACCATCCCTACAGTCAAGCATGGTGGTGGCAGCATCATGCTGTGGGGCTGTTTCTCAGCCAAGGGACCTGGCCATCTGGTCCGCATCCATGGGAAGATGGATAGCACGGCCTACCTGGAGATTTTGGCCAAGAACCTCCGCTCCTCCATCAAGGATCTTAAGATGGGTCGTCATTTCATCTTCCAACAAGACAACGACCCAAAGCACACAGCCAAGAAAACCGAGGCCTGGTTCAAAAGGGAAAAAATCAAGGTGTTGCAGTGGCCTAGTCAGTCTCCTGACCTTAACCCAATTGAAAACTTGTGGAAGGAGCTCAAGATTAAAGTCCACATGAGACACCCGAAGAACCTAGATAACTTGGAGAAGATCTGCATGGAGGAGTGGGCCAAGATAACTCCAGAGACCTGTGCCGGCCTGATCAGGTCTTATAAAAGACGATTATTAGCTGTAATTGCAAACAAGGGTTATTCCACAAAATATTAAACCTAGGGGTTGAATAATAATTGACCCACACTTTTATGTTGATAATTTATTAAAATTTAACTGAGCACCATAACTTGTTGGTTTGTAAGATTTATGCATCTGTTAATAAATCCTGCTCTTGTTTGAGGTTTGCAGGCTCTAACTTAAGGTCCAGTCACACTAAGCAACTTACCAGCGATCCCAACAACGATAGGGATCGCTGGTAAGTTGCTAGGAGGTTGCTGGTGAGATGTCACACTGCGACGCTCCAGCGATCCCACCAGCAACCTGACCTGGCAGGGATCGCTGGAGCGTCGCTACACGAGTTGCTGGTGAGCTCACCAGCAACCAGTGACCAGCCCCCAGCGCCGCGTGGAAGATGCTGCGCTTGGTAACTAAGGTAAATATCGGGTAACCAACCCGATATTTACCTTGGTTACCAGTGCACGGAGCTACACGTGCAGAGAGCAGGGAGCAGCGCACACTGAGCGCTGGCTCCCTGCTCTCCTAGTTACAGCACACATCGGGTTAATTACCCGATGTGTGCTGCAGCTAAATGTGCACAGAGCAGGGAGCAGCGCACAATGCTTAGCGCTGGCTCCTTGCTCTCCTAGCTACAGCACACATCGGGTTAATTAACCCGATGTGTCCTGCAGCTACATGTGCACAGAGCAGGGAGCAGCGCACAATGCTTAGCGCTGGCTCCTTGCTCTCCTAGCTACAGCACACATCGGGTTAATTAACCCGATGTGTCCTGCAGCTACATGTGCACAGAGCAGGGAGCAGCGCACAAGGCTTAGCGCTGGCTCCTTGCTCTCCTAGCTACAGCACACATCGGGTTAATTAACCCGATGTGTCCTGCAGCTACATGTGCACAGAGCAGGAGCCGGCACTGACAGTGAGAGCGGCGGAGACTGGTAACAAAGGTAAATATCGGGTAACCAAGGACAGGGCTTCTTGGTTACCCGATGTTTACATTGGTTACCAGCCTCCGCAGAAGCCGGCTCCTGCTGCCTGCACATTTAGTTGTTGCTGTCTCGCTGTCACACACAGCGATCTGTGCTTCACAGCAGGACAGCAACAACTAAAAAATGGCCCAGGACATTCAGCAACAACCAACGACCTCACAGCAGGGGCCAGGTTGTTGCTGGATGTCACACACAGCAACATCGCTAGCAACGTCACAAAAGTTGTTCGTTAGCAGCGATGTTGCTAGCGATGTTGCTTAGTGTGACGGGGTCTTTATTTGCATCTTATCAAACCTGCTAAATCTGCAGGGGGTTGAATACTACTTGTAGGCACTGTATGTACAGTGCCTACAAGTAGTATTCAACCCCCTGCAGATTTAGCAGGTTTGATAAGATGCAAATAAGTTAGAGCCTGCAAACCTCAAACAAGAGCAGGATTCATTAACAGATGCATAAATCTTACAAACCAACAAGTTATGTTGCTCAGTTATATTTTAATAAATTATCAACATAAAAGTGTGGGTCAATTATTATTCAACCCCTAGGTTTAATATTTTGTGGAATAACCCTTGTTTGCAATTACAGCTAATAATCGTCTTTTATAAGACCTGATCAGGCCGGCACAGGTCTCTGGAGTTATCTTGGCCCACTCCTCCATGCAGATCTTCTCCAAGTTATCTAGGTTCTTTGGGTGTCGCATGTGGACTTTAATCTTGAGCTCCTTCCACAAGTTTTCAATTGGGTTAAGGTCAGGAGACTGACTAGGCCACTGCAACACCTTGATTTTTTCCCTCTTGAACCAGGCCTTGGTTTTCTTGGCTGTGTGCTTTGGGTCGTTGTCTTATTGGAAGATGAAATGACGACCCATCTTAAGATCCTTAATGGAGGAGCGGAGGTTATTGGCCAAAATCTCCAGGAAGGCCGTGCTATCCATCTTCCCATGGATGCGGACCAGATGGCCAGGCCCCTTGGCTGAGAAACAGCCCCACAGCATGATGCTGCCACCACCATGCTTGACTGTAGGGATGGTATTCTTGGGGTCATATGCAGTGCCATCCAGTCTCCAAACATCACGTGTGTGGTTGGCACCAAAGATCTCGATCTTGGTCTCATCAGACCAGAGAACCTTGAACCAGTCTGTCTCAGAGTCCTCCAAGTGATCATGAGCAAACTGTAGACGAGCCTTGACATGACGCTTTGAAAGTAAAGGTACCTTACGGGCTTGTCTGGAACAGAGACCATTGCGGTGGAGTACGTTACTTATGGTATTGACTGAAACCAATGTCCCCACTGCCATGAGATCTTCCCGGAGCTCCTTCCTTGTTGTCCTTGGGTTAGCCTTGACTCTTCGGACAAGCCTGGCCTCGGCACGGGTGGAAACTTTCAAAGGCTGTCCAGGCCGTGGAAGGCTAACAGTAGTTCCATAAGCCTTCCACTTCCGGATGATATTCACAACAGTGGAGACAGGTAGGCCCAACTCCTTGGAAAGGGTTTTGTACCCCTTGCCAGCCTTGTGACCCTCCACGATCTTGTCTCTGATGGCCTTTGAATGCTCCTTTGTCTTTCCCATGTTGACCAAGTATGAGTGCTGTTCACAAGTTTGGGGAGGGTCTTAATTAGTCAGAAAAGGCTGGAAAAAGAGATAATTAATCCAAACATGTGAAGCTCATTGTTCTTTGTGCCTGAAATACTTCTTAATACTTTAGGGGAACCAAACAGATTTCTTGTGGTTTAAGGGGTTGAATAATAAATGACCCTCTGAATAAACGTTTCACAATTTAAAAAAAAAAATAAAAAAAGAAATAACATTCTTTTTTGCTGCAGTGCATTTCACACATCCAGGCTGATCTACAGTCCAAATGTCACAATGCCAAGTTAATTCCGAATGTGTAAACCTGCTAAATCTGCAGGGGGTTGAATACTACTTGAAGGCACTGTATATGCATACGACGGCTAGAACATAGGACTGATGTCTACTAAACATTATTTTTACTTTCTTTGTTATTAAAACAAATTTATATATATAGATTCATTTTATTTATGAATAATTTACATCACATAAGAATTAAACATGCAAGAAAAATTGTCATTGAGACACTGTTCATTTACCGAGATACCTCGCAAAAAACGAGATTTAAAGATTTCCTGCAGTGAGTTGCGTCATGGCAGTCACTTTGAATAGACCTCCAGTAATCCGCCATCATGTGGGTATCCCAGTGTCCTTTGTATCTTTCTTCTATAGTTCTTAAATCTTAGTCAAATTGTTCACTCTGCTCTTCCCTTTCCCAGAAAAACTTGGTGATCTAAGTAGCTCTGGAGATAATGCAGCTTGATACTCATTCTACAGTCAAGGTGATGGAAAGAAGATAGCATTTTTTCTACTGCTTCAGTGTAATTATCTATTTCATAATTACTCAAAAAATTCTGAACAACCATAGTGAAAGAAGACCATGCATCTGTCTCAGCATAATTCAGTGACTCTTACAAGTGTGGATTTTTTATGAGTCCTCTTGTTTGATTACCGACAAAAATACCCACCTTTAGTTTCTATATGGGCAGCACTGGAGATCTTCTGCAGATGTAGCCAAAGCATCTTCCCTCTTTGTTTAGAGCCTCTACAAACTGCTTCATTAAACCCTAATTTGATGTTCAATGGTGGTGAAATAATTTTATTCTTGTCAACCAGTGGTTCTAATATTACATCTTTTTCTCCAACTACCACGTGGTCTCTCAGAGGCTTCTATTTTCTCACCCAGTGCCCATTTGTTATCTACTATCCCAGAGACGGATAAAAACAGGGATAGACAGTGTATCCACTCTGCTATCACAGAAGAATATTCATCATCTTCAGGCATCACAGATTGGTAACTGGTGATTGTGGTATGATAGTTTCTGTAGGGCCAGACTAATTGTGTTTTGCTCTTCAGTTATCTTAGTTGCGTGACCTATTGGGATTGATCCATATTTGTTTCCATTGAGTAAAAACGCACATTTTAGGCTCCACTTGGAACTGTCTATGAATAGCCACCATTGGCTTGGTCAATATTGTGATATGCCTGTTATCATCAACAAGCATTGGACATTGTTGCAATAAACAAAATAACTTTCCTCCAAGAAGAACAGCAGTAAATCCTTTTCTCTGTTGCCATAATATTTGATTTTGCAACTGTACATTGTCAAAAAGCAGACCTGCTACAAAAAATTGACATATTACACTTCTAAGGACTGAATATACCCAAAATCAAGCCTAATACCTGAGGCAACTGTGGCGCCCTGGACTAGCCAGGTCGTCACAGGTAACATACATACACCCCCACCCCCACTAGACAGTAACATTAGCCAAACACAAAATCCTTGTTGCCTCCCTCCAGGGTCTGATGTCCACACCAGGTAGGGCGGAGCCAAGCGGTTGGCACCACCCACTGAGGAGTTCACAGGCCTGGAGGCGGGAAAAGTGTCAGTGAGAAGTTGGACAACAGTGGAGGAGGTTGAAGTGAGAGGAGTAAAGTGGAGGGTGTCTGGGTTTGTGGCCCAGGCACTGACAACAAGGTTGGCAGACGGTGGTGGCCGTCTGCAGGAGTGGTGAATTAACGCGGAACCGTAGGACCGGGGTTTGGCGTTGGCCCGCCGGTAACGACCGGGGAGCGAAGGGAAGCCAGCACACACAGGCAGGGCCATCGGACCCCGACTAGGCTTGGAGTCGTCGTCAACAGTCAAATCCGAGTGTGACAGGAACCCCAGGGGTTTCCTAACAGCCAAAGACCCGTTAGAAGGCAACCGTCCGCACCGTGAGGGTATACAGCTACCGCCTAAGGCTAGAGACCCAAGGGCCAGCGCCTGCAGGCAAACGGGCTCCTCCGGCATCCATACACCGGGGAGCAGACTACCATTGTGGATCCATCGTAGTCAAACAGTACACAAAGGTGCAGGGAAAGACAGCCGCCATCACCTGTTCGGGGAGAGACACTGCAGCCGGCTGCGGAACCCGTCCATCCAGCTGTTTGGTTTACCAAGGACTTTGTGCATCTCTTACTGAGTGAGTACACCCGTGTCATCCGGCGCCACGCTGTCCCTGCACCTCACCAACCCTGCCTCCCCATCACACCACCGGGCCGCGGGACCACCGACCCCTACTCACGGAGGGGGAAAACAACATCCCAGCTGCTCCCTACCATCCCTCCCGGGATCCCCGTCACCAGCAGTGGTGGTGCCCATCTTCACCACAACCCGTGGGTGGCGTCACGGACTAAATCCCCCAAAACCAACCACCCTTTTCACTCACGGACGAGGAGCGCCGCTCGAGTCCCCGGATCCGGCCCACCGTTTGAGCCACCGAGCAGCAGCGCCGGACCCGAGCGTTAGTGAGCACAGCGGCGGCGTCCTCCCCGCCCGCGACAAAACTTGGCATCACGAACAGGATTGAACCCATCTACTTACCAGTAGAAGTGCGCCTTGTGATCTCCGCCGGTGGCGTCCGGTTGGAAATTTTGAAGCGCCGCCATCTTTAGCGCGAAAATCTCCAGCTTGAGCATCTTCTCCGAGCAGGGAAGGCGCGAAAGCGAAGCCCCGCCCCCAACAAGCGGAAGTGCTGAAGAGAACCAAGGGGGACGGGAAAAAGATGTCTGCGTCCGACGGAGCTGTTGGAGGAGTGGCGGTCGCAGCCGCCGCCATACCCGTAGTTGGAAACGGGATAGCCCATGCTCCGGCCGCAAGAGCGGGGAGGCCGTGGGCCCCGCGGTCACCCAGGTGATGCCGTTCTCCCTGCCCTATGTGCCCGGTGCTACCTGGCTACCGCAGTACTATGGGAAGCCTGATGCTTTGCAGGTGTTCCGGAAAAAGATTAGCCCGGTCCTCAATTTATATCCCTTGGCTGATAGGCAACGGGCAGCGGTAGTGCTAGGACAGCTAACCGGCGTGGCTGAGCAGGAGGCGGAGACCTGGACCGACGCGGACCGGGCCTCGTTGACTACCATTTTCGAGAAACTACAAATCGCTTTTGAAACCCACACGGAAGCGGAATTGCGGATGCAGTTCTATCAGTGTCGACAGCGGCCTGCGGATAATATAAGAGACTATGCCCTGCGCCTGCAAACAGCCCTCCGTACGCTGAAGCGGGTGGACACTATTAACGATGCGGACAGTAATAAGATGCTAGTGGAACAATTCCTGCAAGGGCTGGGGTCTGCGGAGGACCGCAAGCAACTACGGCTGTGGGCCCTAGAACACCCCAATCTGGACTTTGCAGTATTGAAAGAGCGGGCGATCAAGGCCCTGCAGGCCCCAATGTCAGACGCTCCTTAGGCGGCTTCATGGCCGGCTGAGACTGCAACTATCACGGTGGCACCTCCTCCCCCGGCTTTACCGGCCCCTGCAGCGCCCGTCAGGATGATGCAGGAGCTAGCTGCCCAGGTCTGCCGCATGGATGGAGATCTAGCCAAGATCCTCGCCGCACTCCAGCTGCCGTCGAGAGTCAAAACCCCAGGAGGGATGCAGCTCACCGACAGCCCGGAGGACGTCCCCTGGATGCAGCGGGGAAGGACCAATGACTCACGGTATGGGCCTCCTATTTGTTACAGGTGCAGCAAGCCTGGCCACTACTCTAGGCGGTGCCCGTTAACCAAGCAACCCCTTGGGGCCAAGGGCCAATCCTCAGGAGTAGACACCAACGGCCCCCCCGATTGGCGAGACCGGTACGTCGGAGCTCGCCCCATCATCCCTCTGGCAGTGGATGGCATCCCGCTCATGGCCCTCTTGGACACGGGATCACAGGTAACCACTACACCATATACACAGTACCAGCGGTACTGGGGTACTGATGAACTTGCCCCCTCTGATGATAGCCTGACCCTGGTCGCAGCCAATGGACTCCCTCTAACCCAAGTGGGATACAAACAAGTGACCCTGACCGTGGGGCGTGCGGAGTTAAAGGACCAAGGGATGATTGTGGTGATGAATGAACCCAGTGACCATAACCCAAAAGTAATCCTAGGGACCAATGTGATGGAGTATTGTATGAGTGAGGTGCTGAGTCTGTTGCAGCAGTTGGCCGCCACGGCAGGAGGAGGCAGACAGAGGGCTGTGTAGCGTGAGATCCGGGCCTTTCTGTATCGGCAGCAAGTGAGCTCAACTGGTGGAGAGATTGGTGGAGTGAGGATGATGGATGTGCCCCCCTTGGTAGTGCCACCCCGAAGTGAGATGAGGATTTGGTGCAGGGCGGCAGTAGGCCCCCAGGGGCGCGACTACCCGGCGATGGTGGAACCCACGCCTTCTGAACACTGGCCCACGGTGATGGCGGCCAGAGGGGTGGTTGACATTAAAAAGGGGAGAGTGCCTGTAAGAGTGCTGAATTGTGGAGAGGAGGAAGTCAGGCTCCCCCGTTACGCTACCCTCGCCAAGTTACTCACCCTAGACCCTCACACCATTCACGAAGCCGTCCCTCCTACCTCAGCACCCCCTGCTAGTAACCATACACCCCCTGAACAGTTAGAGGAGTGGTGCCAGGAACTACACGTAGGTACTGAAACCACACCCACGCATCACAAAGAGGGGGTATACAGGGTAGTGCAAGAATATGAACAGGATTTCAGCAAGCACCCATTAGATTTCGGGAGGATTATGGGGGTTCAACACCATATCCCTACAGGCCTACAAACACCCATCAAAGAGAGATATAGGCCCATTCCGCCAGCACACTATCAATGCGCCAAAGACATGTTGAGGAACATGAAGGAGGCAGTGGTCATTCGGGATAGTTGTAGTCCCTGGGCAGCCCCACTGGTGCTGGTAAAAAAGAAGGACGGCATCATGAGAATGTGTGTGGATTACCGGAAGATCAACCAGATCACGCATAAAGATGCCTATCCTCTCCCCCGTATCGAAGAGTCGCTAGCTGCGCTGAGAACTGCTAACTTCTTCTCTACCCTTGACCTTACTAGCGGGTACTGGCAGGTAGCGGTCGCACCAGAGGATCGTGAGAAGATGGCGTTCGCCACTCCCATGGGACTTTGCGAGTTTAACAGCATGCCGTTCGGGCTGTGCAATGCCCCTGGAACCTTCCAACGGCTCATGGAGTGCTGCCTGGGACATCTCAATTTCGAAACGGTCCTACTGTACCTGGACGATGTGATCGTGTATTCCCAGACGTACGAGGCCCACCTGGAACATCTGGCTGAAGTGTTCGCGTCCCTAGCCAAATACGGGATGAAATTGAAGCCCTCTAAGTGCCACCTACTGAAAACCAGGGTGCAGTGCCTCGGACATGTGGTGGGCGCGGAAGGCGTCGCCCCAGATCCTGAAAAGATCACTGCCATTCAGGACTGGCCGAGGCCGACCATGGTGAGAGAGGTGAGACAGTTCCTGGGCCTGGTGGGCTACTATCTCCGCTTCATTAAGGGATACACGAAGATGGCCGCTCTCATGCAAGACCTCCTTGTGGGACAGACCAAGGGTGGCAGGTCCCCTGGAACCCCGTTGGCGTGGGAAGAAAAGCATGAAGAGTCCTTCCGCCAGCTGAAGACGGCCTTGACCGGGGAAGAAATCCTGGCGTACCCCGACTACAGTCTCCCATTCATCCTCTACACAAATGCCAGTAATGTAGGCTTGGGAGCAGTCCTGTCCCAGGTCCAGAACGGAAGGGAAAAAGTGATCGCCTACGCCAGCAGAAAACTCCGGCCCACGGAAAGGAACCCTGAGAATTACAGCTCCTTCAAGCTTGAGTTCCTAGCCCTGGTGTGGGCCATTACCGAGCGATTCCGCCATTACCTCGCAGCAGCTAAGTTCACAGCCTATACGGACAATAATCCGTTAACCCATCTGGACACAGCCAAGCTGGGCGCGTTGGAACAGCGGTGGGTGGCCAGGCTGTCTAATTATGACTTCACGATCAAGTATCGAGCCGGCCGCAAGAACACCAACGCGGACGCGCTATCCCGGATGCCCCAGCTACCGGATGAGGGGTCGGAAGGCGATGATCTCGAAGAAATCAAGTTGCCCGCATTTCACCGACCACCGGTCGAGAAGTTGCATGTCAAACAGCAACAGGCCAACCTGGACCCGCTACCCAGTCAGGGATGGCAAGAAGCCCAAGACCAAGCGCCTGCCGTCTAAGTGGTCAAGACCATGATTCAACAAGGTTCTGCTAGAATGGACCCTGCTGCTCCTCCCGAGGCCCAACGGCTGTGGAAGGAACGAGCCCGGCTGCATCTGGACCAGGGGAAACTGTATCGGGAACTGATCAACCCGAAGACTCATGAGAAGGTTCGTCAGCTGGTGGTTCCTCAGGCTAGTGTGGCCACAGTTCTACGGGCTTATCATGACGGTGCCGGGAACTTCGGGTGGAAGAAGCTGGAGATGCTGTTGAGAGAGCGGTTCTATTGGAGTGGGATGCGGGAGTCTGTGGAGGCCTGGTGCCGAGAGTGTGGTCCCTGTGCACTGAGAAGAAGGGACGAGGCCAGCCAGAAGGCCCCTCTACGCCCAATCATCACCCATCAGCCGCTGAAATTGGTCGCCCTGGACCACGTCAAACTTACCCCTAGCCGAAGTGGGTACACCTACGCCCTGACCATCGTAGACCACTATTCGAGATTCATGGTGGTGTTCCCAGTCAAGGACCTGACTGGCCGTACCGCCGCTAGAGCATTCCAGGCCTATTTTTGCCGACCGCACGGGTACCCGGAGAGGGTGCTTACCGATCAGGGTCTGGCTTTTGAAGCGGAGGTGTTTCAAGAATTCTGCCAGTTATACGGCTGCAAGAAGATTCGGACCACGCCTTACCATGCCCAGACTAATGGCATGTGTGAGAAGATGAACCATCTGGTCCTGGATCTCCTTAAGATGCTACCGTTAGAAGAGCGGAACCTGTGGCCAGAAAAGCTGCCTGACCTGGTCGACATGTACAATAACATTCCCTCTAGCTCTACCAAATGTACACCAGCATATTTGATGAGAGCCCGGCCGGGCAGGTTGCTGGTGGACCTAAAAATGGACTTGGAAGCTCCAGAGGCCCTTCCTTCGACTGCTGGTTGGGACACTCGGCGGAGAGCGCAGTACCGACAGGTCCAAGAGTACATGGAAAGGAACCTGTGCCGGAGGCGGGAACAGCAAGAACAGTACTTCAACAGGCGGGCTCCAGCTGGCCCCTTTAAACCTGGGGATGTAGTACTAAAACGGAAAAGAAGAACCGAAAAGCTTGATGACCAGTGGGAGAGAACCCCGTATGTCATACAACCCACTGAATGGGCAAATGAGAAGGCCTACCAGATCAGTCGTGACCAGGGGAAGACTTCGGCCACAGTTTCCAGGGACCACCTGAAGAAGTGCCCGTCTCCATTGAAGGTGGCAGCTGAAGTTCCGGCCCACAGGCCAACCGGGGAGAAAGAAAAAGGGGTGATCCACATGGTGATGGGTGACTTCCCAGCGGATTGGCCTACGCAGAATGGCGCGGTGATTATTCCGGTAATAATGTTCCCACAATCCATGGAGGAAAAGGAGACAGAAGTAACCGCCAGTGAACCAGTGCCCAGGGCTGCATCTGTACCTAGTTCCCTTGGGTCTCCGCGTGCCCCACACGAAATAAGGGAAGAGGAACAGGTTGTCTCCTCTGTCCCCTCGCCTATAACTATGGACATTGGGCCCCGAAGGTCCACACGCCCCAACCTAGGTCGACCCCCACTTAGGTACAGGGAAACTACCATCTAGGGGTGTCGTATGTCAATTGTGTAAATATGTGAGTGAATGAAAATGAATCAAAACCGAAGCTTCACCTGATTATCTACATGATTATCCCGGCCGTTGCCGGCAAGTTGTCCCCGGAGGGACTCTGTGTGTTTTTACCACCCGCATGAGAAACTGCTCATGGACATGGCCGAGAACTGGCAGGCCACCCAGGAACTGGTGGGCTTGTAAATAGTATTGTGGGATGGATACCATTGCCACTTCCGGAGAGGCAGATTGGAGGAAGGGCCCGCAGCAGAGCAGGCTAGGGCCCGGCCACCACCAGGACAGGTGCACATCCTCCGGGGGTCAGGGTTCCCCCTGTACATGGGGTCCCCTGAAGTGACAGCCGGGTGCGAGTAACCGTACCCGTTCCCGCTCGGGCAGCCTGAACCTGGACTGGGGTCAAGGGGTGCTGCCCACTTCTTAGGGGCAGCATCAGGGCTAGGTTGCTTGGGTGGGAGAGCGGAAGACATCCGTCCGTCCGTCATTATTAAAAATGTTTTTATGTGTAACATTCAAGTGACCTGACAAAAATGCTTATGTTTGATATGTTGACATGTGAATTTATATTTTACAGTTGAAAAATAAAACCGGTGATGGACGGGCAGCCCACGGACGGTCTGCATTTCACCAAGGGGGAATGTGTCGCTGTGGACTAGCCAGGTCGTCACAGGTAACCTACATACACCCCCACCCCCACTAGACAGTAACATTAGCCAAACACAAAATCCTTGTTGCCTCCCTCCAGGGTCTGATGTCCACACCAGGTAGGGTGGAGCCAAGCGGTTGGCCCCACCCACCAAGGAGTTCACAGGCCTGGAGGCGGGAAAAGTGTCAGTGAGAAGTTGGACAACAGTGGAGGAAGTTGAAGTGAGAGGAGTAAAGTGGAGGGTGTCTGGGTTTGTGGCCCATGCACTGACAACAAGGTTGGCAGACGGTGGTGGCCGTCTGCAGGAGTGGTCAATCAACGCGGAACCGTAGGACCGGGGTTGGGCGTTGGCCCGCCGGTACCGACCGGGGAGCGAAGTGAAGCCAGCACACACAGGCAGGGCCATCGGACCCTGACTAGGCTTGGAGTCGCCGTCAACAGTCAAATCCGAGTGTGACAGGAACCTCAGGGGTTTCCTAACAGCCAAAGACCCGTTAGAAGGCAACTGTCCGCACCGTGAAGGTATACAGCTACCGCCTAAGGCTAGAGACCCAAGGGCCAGCGCCTGCGGGCAAACAGGCTCCTCCGGCATCCATACACCGGGGAGCGGACTACCGTTGGGGATCCATCGTAGTCAAACAGTACACAAAGGTGCAGGGAAAGACAGCCGCCATCACCTGTCCGTGTAGAGACACTGCAGCCGGCTGCAGGACCCGACCGAGGACTTTGTGCATCTCTTACTGAGTGAGTACACCCGTGCCATCCGGCACCGCGCCGCACTGTCCCTGCAACCCTGCACCTCACCAACCCTGCCTCCCATTCACACCACCAGGCCCCGGGACCACCGACCCCTACCCACGGAGGGGGAAAACAACATCCCAGCTGCTCCCTACCATCGCTCCCGGGATCCCCGTCACCAGCAGCGGTGGTGCCCATCTTCACCACAACCCGTGGGTGGAGTCACGGACTAAATCCCCCAAAACCAACCACCCTTTTCACTCACGGGCGAGGAGCGCCGCTCGAGTCCCCGGATCCGGCCCACCGCTTGAGCCACCGAGCAGCAGCCGCAGCAGCGCCGGACCCGAGCGGTAGCGAGCGCAGTGGCGGTGTCCTCCCCGCCCGCGACACAACAAAAACATTTTTTTTTTTTTCATTTGTTCACCATTGTTATCTATGGTGATTGTTCTAGATTTATATGAGCTTTCTCTTTTTTTCATTTTTGTAATATCTGTCTTTTCATCTGTCCCATTAATCTCGTTAGCTCACCTTTGAACGTATGCCTTGTAAGTGGGCGGCCTGGGTCTCGGTGCTGCAGTCAACGCATCACTAAAGTATAATCATACTCAGCAAGAAAATGCAATCACCAGAAAACTATAGCTAGAATTTTGTATTAGGGCTCATACGCACGTTATGTAATTACATGCATTTACGCTGCATATAGCACTGCAGCGTAAATGCATGCATCCTGCGTCCCCAGCACAATCTATGTAGATTGTGCATAATCCGTGCGCACATTGCTTTTTTGAACGCAGCGATTTGGGTGCTAAAATTTTGACCCAAATCCGTGCGTTCATAAAAGCAGCATGTCAATTATTCCGTGCGCTTTGGATGCAGCTCCCACTCTCATTATAGGAGAGGCTACATCCAGAGCGCATGAAATCGGCTTTTTATCTACAGAAAAACTGCATCCATTATGAAGTGTTTCTGCAGCGATTTGAAGCGCTCATGTGCTGTCAAATCGCTGCAGAATATTCAGTAGGTACGTGCGAACAAGGCCTTTAAAAGTTTCTTGTGCGATTTTGATGCATTTTTTGGGCAGCTCAATCTAAAAATGTTCAAAGAATTGTCATGCTGTGATTTAAAAACAAAGTTTGCTGCCACTGTAAAACATTGTGCTTTTTCTGGCCTAAAAATTAAAATAGCAGCAATAAAGCTACATATGAACAAGCCCTTAAAGTTTACAAATAAATGCAACCAACCCTCCATATTTACAAACACATAAATCGTCTGAAAAGCTATGAGCTAATATTTATAGAGATGCATACCATGATACACACTATGTGCTCATGCTTCAGAATATGCATATAGTGATAGCTATCAAGTGCAGAGTATGCTGAGCTTGGGAAACCACATACCAAGTCATCCCTGTCATTTCTATAAGCCTCAGGATCAAGTTTCTTTCATTTATTTAGGCTATTAAATTTCACTCTTTAAAATATGAGTACCTGGTGGTTATTTTATAGGAATTAAAGAGGTTGTCCACTACCTTAACATTGACTGCCTATCCTTAGAACAGCTGATCACCGGGGGTGGGAACTGGAGGTAACTAGAAACTTGACAGAAGGAGTAATCAGGACACAGGGTACTTTAACCTCTCCATCTTCCAGCCTTATTTTCATGTTCCTGACCAAGTAAATTTTTTTCAACTCTAATCACTGTCAATTTATAAGCTAATTACTCTGGAACACTTAAATGGATCCCAGTGATCCTGAGACTGTTTTTTCATGACATATTGTACTTCATGATAGTGTTAAATTTAGGAGAATATTTTTTGCATTTATTTGTGAAAAAAATCAGAAAAGTGGCAAAAATGTAAAAAACTTCGCAATTCTCAATCTTTGAATCTTTGTTTCCTTAAACCAATTATGTCACACAAAATAGTTAATAAATAACATTTCCCACATGTTTACTTTAGGGCTCATGCGCACGTTGCGTTTTTTTTCGGCATTTTTGCAGCGTTTTAAGCTACAGCGTCACATTGACAAAATGCATGTGTTCTACTTCCACAGCAAAGTATATGAGAATCATGCAAAATCCGTGCGCACAATGCTTTTTTAAACGCAGCGGTTTGATTGTCAAAATCTCTGCGTTTAGAAAAGCAGCATGTCACTTCTTTTGTCCGTTTTGGCAGCATTCTACACCCATTGAAATCAATGAGTTGTTGAACAAACGCAACCAAAATACTAAGCAGTGCACTGCATTTTTTATGCGATCTGCATGTTTATTTGGCATAACAAACGCAGGTCTTTCGGTCTCTCTCTCTGTCGATGTCGGTCTTCCTGTCCCACCCCCTGTCTCATACTCACCGATCCCCGATCACCGGCGCGGCCGCTGCACAGCAGTCACAAAGCTCTGGCAGCTTCTCCTCTTTTGAAAATGCCGGCCGCTCATTATTCCATCTAGTATTCCCTGCTTCCCCCGCCTACCTGCGCCTATGATTGGTTGCAGTCAGACACGCCCCAACGCTGAGTGCCAGCTGTCTCACTGCAACCAATCACAGCCGCTGGTGGCCGTGTCTATATCGTGCAGTAAAATAACTAAATAAATAATTTAAAAAAAAACAACGTGAGGTCCCCCCCAGTTTTGATACCAGCCAGGGTAAAGCCACACGGCTGAAGGCTGGCATTCTCAGGATGGGGAACTCCACGTCAAGGGGAGCCCCCAACCTAACAATATCAGCCAGCAGCTGCCCGGAATTGCCGCATCCATTACATGCGACAGTCCCAGGACTTTACCCAGCTCATCCCGAATTGCCCTGGTGCGGTGGCAATCGGGGTAATAAGGAGTTAATGGCAGAAGCCCATAGCTGCCCCTTAGTCCTACGTTAACCGAAACAAGGTATATGCTCACCAGCGCCGGACTGGCCATAGGGCAGTTCTGGCAAATATCAGACGAGCTGGTGCCTGCACAGGGCCGCTCGCTCACTCCAAAGAGGCACCTGCAGCTTTCGGCCATGACGTCCTATTTAGATCTCTAAACTGCAGATAGAGGGATAAACTGCAGATAGAGGCGGGCTGGCCCTGGGGGCAGTAAGGCATATGCCTCCCAGGCCGGTCCCCAAGTAGTTTTTTGGGGCGGCTGGGCTGCTGGCACAGTACCTGTAATGTATAAACAGCCGGCTCCTGCATATTACAGTGTTGCTGACATGCCCACACAGGCTGTCTGTTGTCACACAGAGCACTTGGCCTTTTTTCTACCCACCAGAGAGGAGCTTGTAGTCGGGAATGGATACCAAGAGACATCATCAGCTGCAAGAAAGATTTGTGCCTGTACCCAGGGCTGGAGGCTTCTATTATGACCAATGAGGAGGCGCGGGACAGTCTGATCATGCGTACTAACCCTAAACCCGGCATTCAGTGGGTGTGCTAATATGTTACGAGTGAGGACTAGTTGGGCGATATAACGCTTCTTGTGACCAGTGCCTGTGCTCATTAGCATATCATAAAGGATCTTTAGAAATACTGTTCCTAAAGATATCTTTATCTATGCTACTATATACAGGGACAATCAGGCAGAGATTAGCAATATGCACCCAGAACTACTCGTGGTTCTGGGTGCATATTGCAACTGATAGGTTCACTTTAAGATGCATTGTTCCTACCAAGACATGCAGAAATCATGCCTAAATTTCTGCACCTAATACTTAACGTATGCACGGACCCTAAGGGGCCCTTTGCACACTACAAATCGAAAGTGACGCACTTCCGGCGTCGCTCTCGACATCATAGTGTGTAAATTGTTTTAACTACGATTACCGAGTGCAAAAGCATCGGTATCATATGATCAGTGTAATGTTGGTCATTTTCATTATTTTGGCTGCAGCGACGGTACGATGTTGTTCCTCGTTCCTGCGGCAGCACACATCGCTGTGTATGAAGTCGCAGGAGCGAGGAACATCTCCTACCTGCGTCCCGTCTGCAATGCGGAAAGAAACAGGTAAACATCCCGCTCATCTCCGCCCCTCCGCTTCTATTTGCCGCCTGCCGTGTGCATGTGAAGCTGCCGTAAAGATAATATTCACTACGGCAGCTATCAGAAAATATCGCAGCTGCGACGGGGGTGGGGACTATCGCGCTCGGCATCGCAGCATCGGCTTGCGATGTCGTAGTGTGCAAAGGGCCCCTAAGACTAATTTTATTCTCTAAATTTTCTGTAGGGCAGCTTAATGGGGTGGTTCACCCATTTTTTTATTTTCTCTATGAGTATAACTTATTATTTCACGTCTCTTCTTAATTGGCTTCTATTTCCAGTTCTGGCACTGAGCGGCGCTATCCTGCACGCTCAGTGCTGGTCACATGACCACCTGGTGCTGCGGCCTCTGGTTTTCGATGATGTCACATCAAGTTTCGGGTTCTCAGAGTTGACATTACATCAGGGGATGCCAGGCCAATCACACTGATTGAGTTGTGGGCGGTGACCGCACGTCACAGCCCAGCATCGAGGGGAGGATCCGTAGGATGGTACAGTGTGGGAGGTGAAGAGCGCTTAGCATCCAGCAGATTTGTGAGGTATGGGGCGCCAGTGTGGAGTACAGGGAGGGTTTCTTCAGCTGAACCCCCCCCTTTCGCGCAAGTATCTGATCGCACTATCCAGCACAGCCGCCCGCTCTGCTCAGCTGTCAGGAGAGCATGCGGTGCGCTCTCAAGAGACTGACGCAGCAAGAGACTGACAAGTTGGTGACATGCAGCACAGCATGTGTCAGAGCCAAGCATGTCACCAACTTGCTCTGCTCTGTCACCTGTTGTGCTGCATGTCACCAAGTTACTGCACACTGTGACTTGTTCTGCATGGGACCAAATTTCTCCACTCTGTCACCTGCACAACAAGTGACAGAGTGGAGAAAGTTGGTGACATGCAGCACAGCATGTAACAGAGCTCCTCTGTTCCCTCTCTTCTCTCTTTTTTCCATCTTTTCTCTCTTTTCTCTCACTCTCTTCTCTCCCTCTCTCTCCCCCTTCCTCTCTCTCTCTCCCCTCCCTCTCTTTCTCCCTTCCCTCTCTCTCCCTTCCCTCTCTCTCTTCCATCTCTCTCTCCCTTCCCTCTTTCTCTCCCTTCCCTCTCTCTACCTTCCCTCTCTCACTCTCTTCCCTCTCTCTTCCATCCCTCTCTCTCTTCCCTCTCTTTCTTCCCTCTCTCTCTTCCCTCTCTCTCTCCCCCTCTTCCCTCTCTAACCTCCCTCTCTCCCCTCTCTCTCTCTTCCCTCTCTCTATCTTCTCTCTCTTCCCTCTCTCTTCCCTCTCTCTTCTCTGCCTCTCTCTATCTTCCCTCTCTCTCTTTCTCTCTTTCCCCTCTCTCTTCCCTCTCTATCTTCCCTCTCTCTTTCCTCTCCCTCTCTCCCCTCTCTCACTTCCCTCTCTCTCTTCCCTCTCTCTTCCCTCTCTCTCTCTTCCCTCTCTTCCCTCTCTCTCTCATCTCTCTCTCTTCCCTCTCTCTCTCTTCTCTTCCTCTCTCTTCCCTTTCTGTCTTTTCCCTCTCTCTCTTCTCTCTCTCTTCCCTGACTCTTTTTCCTCTCTCTGTCTCCCCTTCCACTCTCTCCCTTCTCTCTCTCTTCCCTTTCACTCCCCTCTCTCTCTTCTCTTTCTCTCTCTTCCCTCTCTCTCTTCCCTCTCTCTCCCCTCTCTCTCTCCCCTCTCTCTCTCTCACTCCTGGCATGGTCAGTACAGAAATCTCTCTCTCTCTCAGACAAAAGACCAGGATTGTGGAGGGGTGAGAAAGAGTAATAAAGATGGAGTCCCTAAGTGTGTTTTTTTAACCCTTTATTGGAGATTCTTAGTGGCCAGGTCAAACTTGGCCTGACATTAAGAATCTCGGGCTTTATACCAGCTGGTGAAACAAAGCTGGTATTAACCCCTTATTACCCAGTGTGCCACTTGGCACCAGGGCCGCTGGATGAGTTGGATATACAGCGCCAGAAGATGGCGCATCGATGAAAGCGTCATTTTCTGGGGCGGCTGTGGACTTCAAATCTTTGGCCACCCTGCGCTGCGGATTCCAATCCCCAGATGCCTAGTTTTACTTGGCCGGACACAAAAAATGGACGAAACCTACGTTGTTTTTATTTATTTATTTATTTATTTTTTTAAATTATTTCATGAAATTCATGAAATAATTAAAAAAAAGGGCTTTGATATATTTTGGGTTCCCAACCGGGTACAACTAGGCAGCTGGGGGTTGGGGGAAGCCCGTACCTGGCTAGCATGCAAAAAATATGGCAAAAACCTTAAAAAAAACAGGGCTTCCCTGGATTTTCCATTGCCAGTGAAAGTAACACCAAGCAGTGGGGGTTAGCAGCCAGTAGCTGCTTGGGTTACCCTTAGCAATAGAAAATACAGCGGGTGCTCACACATTTTTTTTTACCCCTAACCCTAGGCTTAGGGCTATGTGTTTGGGGGTTTTGTTTTTTTTAAAATAAATTTAAAAAAAAAAAATCGGTGTGGGCTTCGCCCATCAAGCGCTTTATTATTTTACTGCTCACTCATCCCTACTCCTGACCACACAGCCATCAGAACAAGTAATCAGATCAGCTGACTCCAGTGCCGGCCGATTACATGTTCTGTGTCCCCCTGCATCCATCACAGTGTGTGTGGGCTGAGAGCTCAGCTGAGTTCAGCTGGCACTGGAGTCAGCTGATTTGAACTCAGTTGAACTCCAGCCCGCACACTCTGCGATGGATGCAGCGGGACACAGAAGAAGTAATCAGCTGACAATGGAGTCAGCTGATCTGAACCCAGCTGAACTCCTGACCACACAGCCTGCACATGGTCACACGTCGGCAGCAGGCAGTGACTGCTGTTAACATGCATCCATCGCAGCGTGTGCGGGCTGTGAGATCAGGAGTTCAGCTGACTCCCGATCAGCTGACTCCAGTGCCGGCCGATAAATTCTGTGTTCCGCTGCATCCATTGCAGCAGCCATAAAAAGTAGAAGTAGAAGGATCCAGTAAAATAACAATTGCGGTTGCATGCGTTGCACATTCAATCCACAGGATCCGGTCATATTCGGTTTGCGGTTTTTTGCCTATAGGCAAAAAAACGTTGATGTGAAAGTAGCCTGCAAAATGCATGCCACACGGATGATACGGACGACACACAGAGACTAGGCAAGAGGGGAAAAAGTAATCTCATGACCCCATCATTTGTTTTTTCCCCAAATATTTATTTTTTTCACATGTTGCACCGGCTAATCATAATTTCTATATACACACACACACACACGCTATGAACTATGTCAGAACAAGCAGAAGATAGACGGTTTCTTCCCCTGGTTGTGCAGAGCTTGGAGCTGCTGCTGTCACTGATGCGATTTTTCTCAGTGCTTCTATAACATACAGAAACAGTGAAGTGGGCAGGGAAAAGTTGGGTTGACTGCTGAGTGGGTGTGTTAGATACAGTCCTACAGGCCACCGCAAAGGATTCTGAAAGTTGTAGGAACTGAACCCAGGAAGTCAGGAGAGAGATTAACCCCATCAAAGCTGGAGCCAGCAATGAGGATGTGGTGCTAGAGCACGATAAAAGGTAATATTGCTGAAATAACATAATAGATATGTGATTTATGAGAAATATATTTCTATATACAGTACAGACCAAAGGTTTGGACACACCTTCTCATTCAAAGAGTTTTCTTTATTTTCATGACTCTGAAAATTGTAGATTCACATTGAAGGCATCAAAACTATGAATTAACACATGTGGAATGAAACACTTAACAAAAAAATGTGAAACTGAAAATATGTCTTATATTCTAGGTTCTTCAAAGTAGCCACCTTTTGCTTTGATTACTGCTTTGCACACTCTTGGCATTCTCTTGATGAGCTTCAAGAGGTAGTCACCGGAAAAGGTTTTCACTTCACAGGTGTGCCCTGTCAGGTTTAATAAGTGGGATTTCTTGCCTTATAAATGGGGTTGGGACCATCAGTTTTGTTGTGCAGACGTTTGGTGGATACACAGCTGATAGTTCTACTGAACAGACTGTTAGCTGCTTTTTTCTTGCCATAATACAAATTCCAAGTAAAGAAAAATGAATGGACATCATTACTTTAAGAAATAAAAGTCAGTCAGTCCGAAAAATTGGGAAAACTTTCAGCGTAGTCGTTTGGCGTAGTTGTGGTTTTAGTCTCCATAGGGGAAGTTTTTGGATTTATTTAGCACAGTTTGGCTGCACTTTGTTGACTGACTTAGCAGTGGAAGGCTGGAAGGCCGTGAGAGAGCTTGAGGTGAGTGGTAGAGTGGTTACTTGAGGATGCGTCTGCTTGCTACACCTGAAGAGGTTTCCATTCCCTTCCTGGGTCCCCAGGTTTGCTCTGGGGGGAGTGTTGGTACACCCGCTCGGAGTGAAATGGGATTCTGAAGGCAGCTTAACGATATGGAGTGATGTCTTAGGGCGCCCTGCCAGGTGAGGCGTGCATGCTGCATCTGGAATTCTGATTTTGCCGTTCTTCTAAGTTTAAGGCAATTGTGTTTCAGGACCCTGGTGAGGGTGGACTTGATGTTGCCATCTCGGCCAGGTGCCCCTGCCTAAGGTGGCCTAGTTGTCCTGCAGGTTATTTAGGTGGTTTCTCAGTCATGCCAGTGTGTTCGGCTGGATTCTTGTAGGCAAATTGCAGTAATAAGTTGAGCTTGTTTTGATAGCGGGATTTTGCTTCCCGCTCTGTGGGGTTGTTCCATGGCAGGACCGCAGATCACGTTGTGTGGCTTCATCGCAAGTTATACCATAGAGATTCTTCAGTGACAGCGGCGACTTTCCCGGTGTTGGGGTCCAGGTCAGCCATCCATTTTGGTGGAGTGTTTGGGTTGTTGGGTAAGCTGGGTGATGTATCACTGCTGGCTTAGAAGGATATTGGGCCCACTTTGCCAGGTATCTGTGTAATTTTGATAGTTTTCTTTCACTTGAGGGGTTGTCGGGGTTGCCTAAGTCGAGGCGGCTTCAGGTTTGCTCATGGACTGTTCAGTTAGCTGCATGCTGAGTAGTTTCGGGTTGCAATGCGGTATTAATCGACTGAGTTCCTGGTTCACAGACTCAGCATGGGTGGGGGGGCCCAAGGTGTTACTGAATGCTTAGGGTGATCGAGCAGGTTGCCCAGGTGTCCCGTTATTTACCAGGATGGACTAATCCGAGGGCCCGTGGTCTATGTTGCAGGTGTCGGGGCATCGATTTGGAGTACGGTATATGGAGTTCTTTTGGTGGGTGGTTGGATTAGCAGTTTTGGTTTGTTTTTACTGGGATCTTGGTCGGCTAAAGCTCTGATGACATGCGTCGCAGTTCTTACAAAGGGGTAGCTTCTGCCCAGGGGGAGATTTTAACCAGTTGTCACATGCAACAGCGGGCAGGGTTTTTCATTTGGGCATTGTTTATGTTCGCGGGCAGAATTTAAGGAGGATCACATAGTGTGGTTCTAGTTCCAGGACATGGTAAGGGGCAGTTACTATGGCAGTAGGAGATCTTTTATTAGTGCCTGTTTTTTTCTCTACAGTCTCTTTGGGTTTCTTGGAGCGTCGTTTGGAGGCCTTTGCGGTGTGTGTATTGGCTGGACTTGCGGACTGCAGGCTTAACATTTGGTGTGGTCAGATTTTTTCCCCATTAGAGTAGCTTCGAACTTTTGGGTTGGGATATGAGGAATGAATTGGTGGGATCGACATGCGGCAACTTTTGGAGGATGGTTCAGTCTATGGATTATAGGGACCACCGGAAGTATACCCGCCGCATGGCGTGGCCGGGTGGGTTTTGGTCAAAGTCGTGTTAGCAGGGTTTGAGCAATTAGTAGGCTCGGTCTATTCCTCAAATGTTTTTGGATTCAATGAATGTTAAGAACGGTGATTGGATGTGGCTTGCCTTTACAGGTTATCAGATATGAGCGGTAAGGGAGGTCTAAAGACGTATGGTGGGTCGCCTTTTTTCTGGGTGTTTGGAGTTCACTATGGAGGTGGGCAGCTTAGACTGCAAAGGTAATGGTTGGCAGTAGTTGGATCAGCTATTTATGGGGGCGTTTAGGATCGGTGAGTTGGGTTCCTAAGCCTCAATTGTGGGGCTACTGTTTGTGGACGCAGCTGGCGTCACACACCAAGTTCTAGGGAGAGCTTGGTGTTGGGAACCTGGGGGCTGAGCTGTCAGAGGGTCATTTTTATTGGTGTCTTAATTTCTGGTTGACCGAGGGTTAGGTTTGATTCCTTTGGGATCTCGGGACGAGTTAGCTTTGTCTAGCTTTCAGTTGCGTGTTTCTTGATGGTTTTTGAATTCTAGTGGCAGGAATGGGAGAGGAGTTTGTGTTCCATTCATTTCAGAGTGGGACGATGGTGGTGGCCAACTGTTATCGAGGTGCCTTTGCGGTGCACTCTTTTGATCACTGGGTTTTGGCGAGGTTCTGTTCTTCTGTCAGACCCTTTATGGTCTATGGGTGGTTCGGGTTGTGTGCAGAAGCTGGTGCAGTAACTATTTACTCATTTTCCGGACCACCTTTTGGCAGCAGGGGCATTTGGGTCACTGGTAAAACTGTGGGGTTTCCTTTGGGCAAGCGCTTGGCTTGAGGGGGTATGGGTTGGATGTTGCTAGAAAATGCTGAGACATGTTGGTGAAGTGAGTTGGACAATGGGCATATTGTGGGAAGATTAGGACTGGCGCTATCATGTAGGGTTGGTGGGACCACCAGATGTATTGGTACTGCCCGCGGGTGGGAATGATTTGGGCATTAGGGCCTCCAAGGGCTTTATCCGTGTCATCAAGTGTGACCACTTTTGGCCCTGGTCTTTCCACCTCGGTGTGGTGCTCGTGTGGTCAGCTATAGGGACTCAATTGTCCGGGAGGCATGCCTGTTGGTGGACAGGGTAATCTAGGCATGTTTTATGTCGGAGCTGCCAGGTGTCTGCCTGTGTGGCACAGATGGGAGAAGTGGTGTTTTGGCACGGCAGGTTGGAATATTCCTCAGGTGAGTTGTGAAGTCTAAGGGGGTCATTTAGCCTGATTCGCCTGGACATTGAGGTATGGGCGTTTATGGAATCATGGAGAAAGCCTTGATTGGTCTTTGGTGGCGGGACTCGCATGTACAAGGTGTCATACGTGCTCGCTGTGGCAGAAAGGAGGAGGATATTTGAAGTTGGTGGATTGCACAAAGAGCGGGGGGCGGGAGCCCAGTGCAGGAACGTCCTGAGTCATGACAGCCTGGACTGCTTACCCAAAGGGGCTCAAGGGAGGGCAACATGACTAAGGCGGGATGCTAGGCCAGAGGGTATAGCAAGGGGTTAAAGTGTGATCTGATTTATGCAGGAAATTGAAAGGTGGGGTTATAGGAGTGATAGGGCCTGTGATTGGTTAGGGGGAGGTCACTTGTAGGGTGGGATATAGAGCAGGACTGTGGGGGGGTGATCATTCGTTACCTGAAGATATCCGAAATTGTCCGCCCACTCGCACTATTTTTTCAGTACTTCTGGAGATTGAAGTGGAATGAAGAAGACGATTCAACTTTGTCGCAGCAGTCGGCGGAAAAGAGGGGGGTACTTGAAGTCAGTGGATTGCACAAAGAACGGGAGGGGGGGAACCCAGTGCAGGAACGGGTTACCCGTGGTGGTGCAATGGTTTGGTTGGTTAAGGTGGGTCTCTGTTGAACTGGGTCCCAGCTGGACATGTGGGTCCCTCCTTGGCTGGTTCCCAGCAGGACATTGGTTGGGCAACACTTGGCTGGGTCTCCTCGTGCCTGTGTGGTGCGGTTGAGGGCACATAGTGGAGCTGGTGTTGCAATCATATACAATAGGACTCGTCAATTACCTCCCCTCCTATTTGGTTGGTTATGTTGTTATTGAGTTATGTTAATATTGAGTTATTACTATATTTATGGATAAAATGTTATTGTTTGTTTATGTGTAATAAACGAGGCTGTTGTGGCCTTTTTATCTATCGTCACACAGTCTCAGTGTCTTTTTTAGGTTAAGAAGTCGGGAAAGGGATTTTGGGGTTAGGCTTGGTATGGCAAGGTAAGGCTGTCAGTCAGACTTTCCTGGGTCATGTATGTTTCATCCAATGGGCCATACTTTGACAATTTGGAATGTTGAGCCTATTTTTGGTGCGTCACTTTTGCACACATTTTAATGGATTATTACTATGGCATCTAAAACATTTACATATTCACACAGAACCAGACAATGGTGGATTGTGTTGTCAGTGATCGGATGATATTATATGTGTTGCTAGACAGGGTGAAACCTGCAAAACATTGAATCTCAATATGTTTACATAGCAAGCTACGTAGAGTGAAAAAATATTTCTGACTATTTTGGAGGAGAAAAGGAAAGAAAGCAAATACCATCAGTAAAGCTGGGGTCACACATAGCGACGCAGCAGCGATCACGACGGGCGACCTGACCATATCAGGATCGCTGCTGCGTCGTTACATGGTCGCTGGTGAGCTGTCAAACAGGCAGATCTCACCAGCGACCAGTGACCAGCGTGGAAGCAATGCTGCGCTTAGTAACTAAGGTAAATATCGGGTAACCAAGGAAAGCACTTCTCTTGGTTACCCGATATTTACCTTAGTTACTAGCGTCCACCGCTCTCACGCTGCCAGTGCCGGCTCCCTGTTCCCTGCACTCCTAGCCAGACTACACATCCGGTTAATTACCCGATGTGTACTCCAGCTACGTGTGCAGGGAGCAGGGAGCCGGCACTGGTAGCGTGAGAGCACACCGCTTAGCAATGGCTCCCTTCACTCCTAGCCAGAGTACACATCGGGTTAATTACCCGACGTGTAATCCAGCTATGTGTGCAGGGAGCCAGCGCTAAGCGGTGTGCTCTCACACTGCCAGTGCCAGCTCCCTGCTCACGTAGCTGGAGTACACATTGGGTAATTAACCCGATGTGTACTCCAGCTACATGTGCAGGGAGCAGGGAGCCGGCACTGGCAGCGTGAGAGCGGCGGACGCTGTTAACGAAGGTAAATATTGGGTAACCAAGGAAAGGTCTTCCCTTGGTTACCCGATGTTTACCGTGGTTACAGCTTACCGCAGGCTGCCAGGAGCCGGCTCCTGCTCCCTGCTCGCATCAGTTCGTCGCTCTCTCGCTGTCACACACAGCGATGTGTGCTTCACAGCGGGAGAGCAATGAGCAAAAAATGAAGCAGGACATTCAGCAACGACCGGCGACCTCACAGCAGTGGCCAGGTCGTTGCTGGATGTCACACATAGCGACAGCGACGGGACATCGTTGCTACGTCACAGAAAATGGTGACGTAGCAGCGACGTCGTTGTCGTCATCGCTGTGTGTGACACCACCTTAAATGCATCCAACATGAGTCATTGTATTGACTATCTGCTGCATATCATATCTTTTTATCTAATCTTCTCCACAATCACCCTATTGCCAGTTCTGGCTCTGTAGTGCTGTGGGAAGATGCTCAAATTAAGATTTTTGCGAGTCCGCTCAGCTCTAGTTCAGACGTTTTAGCCATATCCATGATGAGCATGCCATGATTTCTTTAATATCTCAAGTAAAATGTTTTGTTCAAATACTTTCACCAGTGTGGGTCACACATGCTCCTATTCTTGACCTCTGTAATTAGAGCTAGACTGAAGAGTTCAGACTTGTCTTACTGCATACCAATACAAGGTACGTCAAATTACTACAGGCAGGTAACAACAAAGCCAAAAATTGATGGTTATCTTTCAGTGACTACTGAGTATGGAGATAAAGCATTTTCCTTTAGAAAAAAATATACAAAAATAATTTTAACAATATTTTTTCTAGCACTTTCTTATGTGTAAATTAAATTCGTGTTAAATTGGGCTCCAAGTCCCAGGAATATTATTAAGGCAGTAATTAGTTCAATTATTCCAAATTTACAGATTTTTATTACAATATAAATTATCACACCACCAGTGTACAATATAAATATAAATATAGTGATCAATTCGGTCGCTTGCATATAGTGCATATAGACAAAAAGACAAAGTATAAAATATACATATACAATTGTCAGAAGTGAGGGTTCACATCAAAGGGATCAAATCAGAGCCCAGGACTTAACTTTGGGGGCCACAACGCGATAGTTCAGGCAGCGCCACACAGTGTATAAGAAGGAAAACAGTCCATATAGGTCCAGATAGGTATATAGTGGTGCTCTCCAAATATCCCTTTTTATTAGTGAAAGTGAGCCATCAACTTCATTGATAAACGGACAATCTCCACCCCAAAACGCGTTTCCCCATACAAAAAACGTATGGTTCATCAGGAGGCCAAAGAGATATGGTATCAGATATGCAGGTCCATGGCGCCTTCCAGAAAGGATCCATAGCAGAACAGACAATGCTGGAGATATAATGTTGCCACAGTCCAGAGAGGCGTCTCTGGACTGTGGCAACATTATATCTCCAGCATTGTCTGTTCTGCTATGGATCCTTTCTGGTAGGCGCCATGGACCTGCATATCTGATACCATATCTCTTTGGCCTCCTGATGAACCATACGTTTTTTGTATGGGGAAACGAGTTTTGGGGTGGAGATTGTCCGTTTATCAATGAAGTTGATGGCTCACTTTCACTAATAAAAAGGGATATTTGGAGAGCACCACTATATACCTATCTGGACCTATATGGACTGTTTTCCTTCTTATACACTATGTGGCGCTGCCTGAACTATCGAAGTGTGGCCCCCAAAGTTAAGTCCTGGGCTCTGATTTGATCCCTTTGATGTGAACCCTCACTTCTGACAATTGTATATGCATATTTTATACTTTGTCTTTTTGTCTATATGCAAGCGACCGAATTGGTCACTATATTTATATTTATATTGTACACTGGTGGTGTGATAATTTATATTGTAATAAAAATCTGTAAATTTGGAATAATTGAACTAATTAGTGTAAATTAAATTCCCCAATTTTGCTGTGCTAGGATTAGCAGCATACTACAGTGAAGAAAATAAATTTGATCCCTTGCTGATTTTGTAAGTTTGCCCACTGACAAAGACATGAACAGGCTATAATTTTAAGGGTAGGTTAATTGAGAGATAGAATATCCAAAATAAAATCCAGAAAATCACATTTTATAAATTATAAAAATGTATTTGCATTTTACAGAGAGAAATAAGTATTTGATCCCTCTGGCAAACAAGACTTAATACTTGGTGGCAAAACGCTTGTTGGCAAGCACAGCAGTCAGACTTTTTTTGTAGTTGATAATGAGGTTTGCGCACATGTCAGGAGGAATTTTGGTCCACTCCTCTTTGCAGATCATCTCTGAATCATTAAGATTTTGAGGCTGTCGCTTAGCAACTTGGAGCTTCAGCTCCCTCCATGAGTTTTCTATGGAATTAAGGTCTTGAGACTGGCTATGCCACTCTATGACCTTAATGTGGTTCTTTTTGAGCCACTCCTTTGTTGCCTTGGCTGTATGTTTTGGGTCATTGTCATGCTGCAAGACCCAGCCACGACCCATTTTTAATGTCCTGGTGGAGGGAAGGAGGTTGTCACTCAGGATTTTACGGTACATGGCGCCATCCATTGTCTCATTTATGTGGGGACGTATTGAAACACCCCATAACATATTTCCACCACCATGTTTGACAGTGGGTCTGGTGTTCTTTGAGTCATAGGCAGCATTTCTCTTCCTCCAAACACGGTGAGCTGAGATAATGCCAAAAGCTCAGTTTTTGTCTCATCTGACCACAGCACCTTCTCCCAATCACTATCAGAATCATCCAGGTGTTCATTGGCAAACTTCAGGTGGGCCTGCACATGTGCCTTCTTGAGCAGTGGGACTTTACGGGCGCTGCAGGATTTTAATCCATTACGGCGTAATGTGTTACCAATGGTTTTCTTGGTAACAGTGGTCTCAGCTGCCTTGAGATCATTAACAAGTTCCCCCTATATAGTTTTAGGTTGAGATCTCATTTCCTCATGATCCTGGATACCCCATGAGGTGAGATTTTGCATGGAGCCCCAGATCAATGTTGATTGACACTCATTTTGTATTTCTTCCATTTTCTTACTATTGCACCAACAGTTGTCTCCCTCTCACCCAGCGTCTTACTTATGGTTTTGTAGCCCATTCCAGCCTTGTGCAGGTCTATGATCTTGTCCCTGACATCCTTAGAAAGCTCTTTGGTCTTGCCCATGTTGTAGAGGTTAGAGTCTGACTGATAAATTGAGTGTGTGGACAGGATTCTTTTATAACGGTGACAATTTAAGACAGCTATGTTTAATGCAGGTAACAAGTTCATTAGGAGCGTCTAAATGGTCTGTAGGAGCCAAAACTCTTAATGATTGGTAAGGGATCAAATACTTATTTATCTCTGCAAAAGGCAAATATATTTTTATAATTTATACAATCTGATTTTCTGGATTTTATTTTTGAAATTCTCAATAACTCCTCAAGAACAGAGGAATTATTGTATAATGCACATTGCCACCTACAGTTAGGTCCAGAAATATTTGGACAGTAACACAATTTTCGCGAGTTGGGCTCTGCATGCCACCACATTGGATTTGAAATGAAACCTCTACAACAGAATTCAAGTGCAGATTGTAACGTTTAATAATTTGAAGGTTTGAACAAAAATATCTGATAGAAATTGTAGGAATTGTACACATTTCTTTACAAACACTCCACATTTTAGTAGGTCAAAAGTAATTGGACAAATAAACCAAACCCAAACAAAATATTTTTATTTTCAATGTTTTGTTGTGAATCCTTTGGAGGCAATCACTGCCTTAAGTCTAGAACCCATGGACATCACCAAACGCTGGGTTTCCTCCTTCTTAATGCTTTGCCAGGCCTTTACAGCCGCAGCCTTCAGGTCTTGCTTGTTTGTGGGTCTTTCCGTCTTAAGTCTGGATTTGAGCAAGTGAAATGCATGCTCAATTGGGTTAAGATCTGGTGATTGACTTGGTCATTGCAGAATGTTCCACTTTTTTGCACTCATGAACTCCTGGGTAGCTTTGGCTGTATGCTTGGGGTCATTGTCTATCTGTACTATGAAGCGCCGTCCGATCAACTTTGCGGCATTTGGCTGAATCTGGGCTGAAAGTATATCCCTGTACACTTCAGAATTCATCCGGCTACTCTTGTCTGCTGTTATGTCATCAATAAACACAAGTGACCCAGTGCCATTGAAAGCCATGCATGCCCATGCCATCACGTTGCCTCCACCATGTTTTACAGAGGATGTGGTGTGCCTTGGATCATGTGCCGTTCCCTTTCTTCTCCAAACTTTTTTCTTCCCATCATTCTGGTACAGGTTGATCTTTGTCTCATCTGTCCATAGAATACTTTTCCAGAACTGAGCTGGCTTCATGAGGTGTTTTTCAGCAAATTTAAGTCTGGCCTGTCTATTTTTGGAATTGATGAATGGTTTGCATCTAGATGTGAACCCTTTGTATTTACTTTCATGGAGTCTTCTCTTTACTGTTGACTTAGAGACAGAAAAACCTACTTCACTGAGAGTGTTCTGGACTTCAGTTGAGGTTGTGAACGGGTTCTTCTTCACCAAAGAAAGTATGCGGCGATCATCCACCACTGTTGTCATCCGTGGACGCCCAGGCCTTTTTGAGTTCCCAAGCTCACCAGTCAATTCCTTTTTTCTCAGAATGTACCCGACTGTTGATTTTGCTACTCCAAGCATGTCTGCTATCTCTCTGATGGATTTTTTCTTTTTTTTCAGCCTCAGGATGTTCTGCTTCACCTCAATTGAGAGTTCCTTAGACCGCAGGTTGTCTGGTCACAGCAGCAGCTTCCAAATGCAAAACCACACACGGTAATCAACCCCAGACCTTTTAACTACTTCATTGATTACAGGTTAACGAGGGAGACGCCTTCAGAGTTAATTGCAGCCCTTAGAGTCCCTTGTCCAATTACTTTTGGTCCCTTGAAAAAGAGGAGGCTATGCATTACAGAGCTATGATTCCTAAACCCTTTCTCCGATTTGGATGTGAAAACTCTCATATTGCAGCTGGGAGTGTGCACTTTCAGCCCATATTATATATATAATTGTATTTCTGAACATGTTTTTGTAAACAGCTAAAATAACAAAACTTGTGTCACTGTCCAAATATTTCTGGCCCTGACTGTAGGTTACAGGCCCTCTCTTTGGTTAATCAGAAGTTGCTTGGTTTACTAGGCAAAGTACGCAGTGTTTACATGCTCAATCCTGTAGTTCTGTCGGGTCTTTTAAACATTTCACAACTCTATTGCAATGTGCTGTTTGTCCCCCATAGCCTGTTGCCACTTCACCAAGGCAGTGCTGCAGTGCTTACAGCTTGAGACTGTTATGAATTGGAGATAATTCAGAGATGAAGGAGGAGAAGGGGTTGCAACAACTGGTGTAGGAGGTGGGGGCATCCTGATGGAACTAAAGCCCGCAATCTTCGGTGTTGGTAGCAAGTGTGCTGTCCCAGGTTCTGCCTCTGTACCGTCATCCACAAAGCTCACCTAGTGTGCCATTATACAAATGTAGCGTCCCTGGCCACAAGCACTTGTCCACATATCTGTGGTTAAGTGAACCTTCCCAATAACTGTGTCGGTGAGGGCACTGGTTATAGGACACATGCTTTTGCAAGGCAGGTATGGCACATCAGGAAAAATAGTGGCGGCTGGGGAACAAGTACCAAGAGCCAGCCCTCTAAAAAGTATAAGTGAGGAACGGTTGCTGGCAATCTGAAAATTATGATTGAGGGGCCGGTTGCTGGCCATCCAAAAATTGTGAGTATGGGATGACTGCTGGCCCTCTAAAAATTATGAATGAGAGGCGCGTGATGACTCTGTGGCTATGGTGGAGGAGGAGAAGCACAAGAGGAATAAAAAAACATCAACTGTATACCGTTTTTGGGGTGGGAAGGGGTGAATGGGATATACACCAGAAAACCAAAAAGCATTTGGATAGGCTTTATGTTTTGCTAATGTCATCTGCTAAAGTTTGAGAAGTTGGGGTCAATCCAATTTGAGAACAGTCAGCCTGTCAGCATTTTTATTTGACAGGCAGATGCACCTATTAGTTATTCTGCCGAAGGTGGTACGAACAACTCACGGACTCAACTTAAGCATGGAGGAAGTAGTGACTGTGGCCTGCAAGCTTCAGATTTGCTTAACTACATTTAAAAAAAAAAATAAAAAAAAAAATGATGATGCATTCATACAATAGGAGAAAGGCTCATACGCACCTCTTGTGTAAAGAAACAAAGGACTTGTGGTGTTCTTTCCTCCGGAATGGGTTGGAGAAGTTCCTCCCACATGGTTCATGAATTGTTATAGGCAAAGGTGTCCAATGAGATAAAGAAAACGTTTGGAAACCCCTGCTTCAATATATTTGAAGCCTCAGGGCTGTTTGATGCCCTGAGCTGGCACAGGATGAACTGCCGCCCACCTTAGCTTTAGCAAAATCGGAGTCGGATGTCTGAAGGTCCTTGTGTCACTTGTAGTGGCCTCCGGGACTCCTTGTTGTTGACCACAGATGTCCTACTCCTTCTAAATGTAAATGTTTTCTGAGGCCATCCTCTATGTGTATTCCAGGATGTATTGCAATCCCTCCTTTCAATTGTTGATAGGCCTTGCACATACTGTAGTGCATAGGCTTCATCAGTCTAGGAGTCCCACTCCTTACAAATGGGAAAAAAAAAATCTCATGCACACCATTCTTTGTTTTTCCTGACTGAAATGGAAAACTGCTGCATTTTTTTAAAGCATTTTTGCAGCGTTTTTTCAACTTTGAAATCAATGAGAAAGTATATATAAAAAAAAGCAAAAACACTTTGTGTGAACATAGCTTAAGGGATGGAGGAGGCATCTTTTTTTTCTTTTTTTTTTCTTTTGCCTTCTATACAAGTCATTATACATTATAATAAATAATAATAATACAGCACAGAAGGTTTCTTAACATTTATTCTAGTTTAATCCATTTTAGCTTTGGTTTTGAATGTTTTATTGTTAGTCCTTAAAAGTGACGTAATACGCTAACCTAGCAGCAACCTGGGAGTCAGATGTTTCCAGGCATCTTCCCCATGCTGTTCCCATTTCATTTCAGTGGTCTTTCCATATATTTCATTTTGATCGAGTTTCCCAATTACTTCCATTATTCTCAAGACGAGCATCCAAGCATTAGAAATTGCTCAGCTCAGGTAACAAGCACCCGATCATTTATTGCTCGCCCATCACTACCTAAAACACATAGCTCATTCACATTCCTATGTGCTTATGGTCATTGTGACGCCCTGGCAAAACCAGGTAGTCACAGAAAGAGTTAATTCTCCTTGGCAGCTACACAATCCCCACACAGATGTACACCGGCCAATCAGGCCCTACTCACCCCCTCCCCAGGAAAGGGAGGGGGCAAGAGGAGTTAAGTTCAGTTGTGCTGTAGTCAGTGAAGCGCTGACAGGATAAAGCTTGGAGCTCCTTGGAAAAGGTGGTAGTCGGGGTTGGAGCCCTGG